>NW_015642191.1:0-1241 GCF_001515625.1 Sinocyclocheilus rhinocerous | reverse complement strand
TGGGACACGCACAACACATCAAACTATGAAGGCCTTTAAGAGAAAAAAAAACAAGGAACACGCTTGCTTCTCTCTTCGTGCGCTTTTAGAGCGACTTATTTTTTGTCTCGACAAACAAAATGTAAATGTTTTACTGCAGTTCACTTCTTTAAACAACTCGAGTTGCACATTCAAACATTCAACACGCTGGCATGCCACAATAGTATACAGTAACACAACAAACTCTGTTTCTCTGTATCTAATCTATTTGTCCGGATAAAAATAGAACAGATTCAACACAATAATGTCTTGGTTTTTTTTTATTTGTAAACCAAATCTGCCCGCTTTCGATACTCCACCATTATGTAGGAAATTAACTCTTTTATTTTAGCTCAGGTTTTCAGAGGGGGGAATCGAATCTGAAGATTCAAAATCAACCTGATTGAACTGATTCCAAAATTGATAGTTTACACTTTATCAACGGTCGTCCAGCGAGACGTTAACATCAGTATATCTTACCAATTTGAATATTTGTACTATCCCTGGCCACAGGTTAATACATGCTTGTGATAATTTATAAGCTACGAGCTAGGTAGCTGGATCTGGGCAGAGTTTAACTTTGAAAATACAACACAAGGCAATGATTCTTATAATGAAACAACAGTTTATTGGCTATTCTAGATTACATTAAACTAAACTAATGAAAACACACACACACACACACCGGATGATGATTAACGGAGGTTGCATGAAGTCCCAAAGTTCTACTACTCATTTTCTACGAGTTCTTTAAATTCAACCTGAGAAAACTCATAAAAGCAGAGACTTGGCTTATGTTTACTGCTTAAACTCAGTTCAGCACCCGTTCAGCAAGAGATGAAGAGATTTTGTTTGTAGCAGATAGATGAAAATATTTTGTTTGGTACTTGCGTTCGAGCTGACGGCTGAGCGGGTTTTTCCAGTTGCTGGCTTTTCAGGGAATCCCAGCGCCTTTGATTGGTTGCTGATCTGTCGTTTGGATGACATCGTTTCTGGGGATGCCCTCCTGGAGAATGGAGGTTGCCTTGTGACGTAGGAGCTTCGAAAGTCGGTTGCCTTAGATACGGAGAGTGACGCGTGGCGCTCTTCCGGGAGTTCCTTTGCTTGGCTTTAGACTTTGAAGATTTCGGCAGACGCGGAGTTTCAACTGAAGTGTTTGGGTTCTGGAGTCTCGCTCGCGTGATGTTACAACATGTGAGCGCTTTGTAGCACGGTCACCAAGG
>NW_015642190.1:0-2405 GCF_001515625.1 Sinocyclocheilus rhinocerous | reverse complement strand
CCTGTGGGAGGTCCTGCATTTTATCCATCACCACTTGGCCTTCAATAATTATTCCAATCGAAGAAGTCAAATGCGAAGAGTTGGGAGGCTGAAGATCAGTGTCCTCAAATAAGATACCCACTGGCACATCAAGGATAGTGTTGCAATGATCAGACACCTAGTGAAAAAAACAGGTATAAATATAGTATTGTGATCAGGAATCAAAGGTTTATCATCAATGCATGCTTATCAGAATGCGCACTAATATTATAAAAAAAAACAAATCACCAACCCTAATCCAACATTATATTGACATGTATGCATTTGAATTTATGTAAATGTAGATGCTTCCTGCAAAGAATATTGTATACACTTTTTAAAGTATGCATTATAAATAAAGTTTATTATTTTGAAGACTTGTACAAAAGAGTTGGCCACATTTGTATATTAAAGGAATACTTCACCCAAAAATAAAAATGTACTCACACTCATGCCTTTAAATATATAGAGGAGTTTGTTAAAGGCCTTCTGAATTGACTCAATGGGTTTTGGTAAGAAAAAGATTCATATTTAAAACTTTTTAAAGTAAAATATCCAGCTTCCGGTGGACTGTATTCAACTTACAGAAAAAGCGCAAGTGATGTGACGTATGATGTAGGATGTACCTTAAGTGTTTTGCACTGCGAGAGGCGTTACACTTCGTAAGTTGAATACGGAAGGCGGTCAGCCGGAAGCTAGATATTTCACTTTACAAAGTTTTAAATATGGATATTTTTCTTACACAAACACATTGATTCACTTCACAATGCCTTTATTAACCCCCTGGAGCCGTGTGGAGCAGTTTTATGATGGATGGACTTTTTTGAGCTTCAAAATCTCATGCCCCATTCACTCCCATTATAAAGCTTGGAAGAGCCAGGATAAATTTTTTATTATAACTGATTGGATGGCTTGAGGGTCAGTAAACCATGGGGTAATAATTTTTTGGTGAACTATCCCTTTTAAGAACAGATGTACTTACTAAACATGACTTGAAGAAAGAAGAGTCTTCATCTCCGAGCATGATAGGCAGTGAACTGTGAACTGTGTCTGTCTAGGTTTTCGTAGAATTCCTGCTTTAGATTTTTGCCCATAATACTGTTGAACTCCATGCAAACCTGGGGGGAGACAAGGCCAGGTCACAAACTTTTACACAGAAATGCTTTACAGGCTAAGAAATAATTAGAAAAAAATGAATTATAAAAAAAGGCTAAAAAACAATGTTGCTTTATCATGTTAAAGGAATAGACCACTAAAAAATGAAAATTGTCATTTACTCATGCTCAAATTGTTGTAAAACTGCATGATTTTATTTATTTTGCTGAACACAAAGATATTTTCAAGTATGATGCTGTGTTTATCTCTGGATGTCCCTAACGGATTGGCTACCTCAAAGTCATCAACATAGAATCCTAGAGCTATTCGAAATTCTTCACTGTTGAGAAGGCTATTGTCTTTGAAGTAGTGACCATCATTGTAAGAACTTTACATAATGGGTTCAGATTCTGGCACTGAAAGTGCTTTGTCCAAAATGTCTGGCTTGTTGAACATTTTCTGTAGCATAGGTAGGATTGGTACATATACAACAGGTTTTGTTTCCCTATCAATCATGTATTCTACTGGCATAACCAAAGGAAACTCAGCTAAAACATATGAGTTTCTTTTTTTAATTGTTGACAAGCATTCACCAGAGTCACAGCATTTGGAAAAAATATTGCTTTCTGAAACAGCATTTACCACCTCTGCAATAAGGGACTCATCAGCATCTGGAAGGCACCTCTTCAGGACACTTGAAATAGTTTTGTTCAACAGTGGCAGAGACGATGGATGTATCTGATTCAATTGCTGAATGATTTCTTGAACAGAATTTGCCGGAATATGAAGGAGGCATTAAATGTTGCATAAACACTGCTTTGAAACTTGAAATGTTTGTAGGGACACTGTATCTTTTGATTTTTACTCAAATGTCTACTACGCAAGTGCTTCAGAAAATCTGCTTCTGGGCCAGGCTCAGAAAATTCACAATGCTGACAAGTAAATGTAAGTGGTGCTATTTCCTGATCGTGTCCCAATCGTGTTTTTGTATGAATTTTTGCTAGATGAACTTTTAAACTACTAATGGAGTTGAACGTACAAAGACAGTCATTGTGTTGACATGGAAAAGGTACAGTTTTTGTATGTCCACCATGTTTCAAACGATAATGTTTGAGAAGTTCCCCTCTTTTTGCAGAGTCAAAAATACAATACTTACATTTCCACATCTCCTTGTCTCATGTCACCTGTAACAAAAAAAGTTGAAAATATTAAGTTGAACAAAGTCAGTGCAAAAACAAAGACAATTTAATTATAATTAAGATGGTAATCTTACAATGTTATCCAAAATAAAC
>NW_015642189.1:1126-1674 GCF_001515625.1 Sinocyclocheilus rhinocerous | reverse complement strand
GTGAAAACGGGGTGCTGCAGCCCCCTCAGCACCCCTACTTCCCGCATCCCTGCGTGCGTCTGCAGTATAAGGTGAGCGGATTTGTTTTCCTTTTTCAGATAAAATCACACAAGGTTCCCTAATGGTTAAGGGCCATCCCACCGAATAGTTCCTATTTGCTTCCAAAACTCCTCGTTTTTAACCTTTTCTTTTTTTTTTTTTTTTTAGGAAACCTATTATGCAAGCTCCACTTTTACATGGTGTTTGGACAAATGTGTGTTGACTGTGTGTGAACACAACCACCCTACAATGATAAAAATCCACCCACTCCTCATTTTTAAATCACAAACCAAACCAGTCTCACTAGGCCTGCCGTTTTGATTCTCTAAGCAAGATGGCATCACATTGTTTATAGGCCATAAGGTGAACTAAAACATGTCTAGAAAGGGATTTTCATTCCCACACCTGCATGAGCACTACTTTTGCACTACAATACCCTTTTGGACTTTAGGTTAAAAGTTATCCGCAAAATATCCTGCAGTTTTTTGTCACAATCCATAAATGTATAT
>NW_015642189.1:0-144 GCF_001515625.1 Sinocyclocheilus rhinocerous | reverse complement strand
TTATAAATAATAGTTTAACATTCAAATACATTGCGAATATGGAAACATTTGGATTTGTGCCGAATGAGACGCGAGTAATAGCCTTCAAATACATCTAGTCAAACCCGCGCTCGCTCCGTCTCGTATGCATGCACGCATGCACTG
>NW_015642188.1:0-858 GCF_001515625.1 Sinocyclocheilus rhinocerous | reverse complement strand
GTTCCCTGACTATCCTCCGCTGGACCTGTCCTCTGATGCCCAACTACTTCAGTACAGTATACAGTATACAGTATACTTTCACTGTCCAGACCCGCTCCTCTGCCTCAGCTGCCAAGTTGGCATATCGCAGCTTCTTCCTTTCAAAGGCCTCGTTAATGGCCTCTTCCCAAGGGACTGTCAGTTCGACTATTATGACGATCCTACTGGAGTTGGACTAGAGAACCAGGTCTGGGAGCAGGTTGGTGACTGCAATTACAAATGGGAAGGTGAGTCTGTGGATTAAGTCGACTCGCATTTCCCAGTCCCTGGCTATATTCAGCTGGCCTGCGTCAGGGGACAGGCACTTAGTCCGCTTTTTCTCCCCTTCCCTAACAAAGGACTGCCTTTTTGGTAAGGTATTCTTGGCATTTTGGGGGATGGCGTTTGTTGACACTCTCTTGGTCTCTATTGCTGCCGCCAAGCAATTCAGTACTCGATTGTCGTGCCATGTGTACCTTCCCTGTGTCAGGCTGGTCTTACAACCCACCAGGATATGTCTGAGGTTTGCCAGGGATGCACACAGGTGGCAGGCTGGGTCTTGTTCACACCATACCTGCAAGTTTGCTGGAGAGGGCAGCACATCATATGTGGCTCTCACGATAAAACTTTGGCCTGTTGGTTTCCATGCTCCACAGCTCACTCCAAGTGATTTTACGCCATTCTATACCTTCCCACCTCATCCAGCGGCCTTGTTGGGCTTAGGAGACTGCTCTAGCGCATCTAGTTGCTTCCTCCTGACGGCGTACCTCCTCCACCACCAGGTGTCGCTGTTTGTTTGCTGTTGCCTTTTGCCATTTAGGTGTTATTATTCCCAACCCA
>NW_015642187.1:330-562 GCF_001515625.1 Sinocyclocheilus rhinocerous | reverse complement strand
AATCACTAATATTTCCCACGTGATTTTATATCATAGATGCACATAGAGTACAAAAAGCACATTCTATATCTGAGAAACTAAATTGGTAAGCACATGTTTGAACATTTGCAGACAGGGTATTTCACAGTAATGATTGGTCTAAACATTCCTAGACATTACTTTTATATCATGTAAACAATACTTTTATATAGTATATTGTTTATAGAACATAAAACCATCCTCACGTCGTACA
>NW_015642187.1:0-205 GCF_001515625.1 Sinocyclocheilus rhinocerous | reverse complement strand
TAGCTTGGGAAAAGTCCAACTAGTAAATGTGTTCAAGTTTATGTCACAACAACACATTATCTAATGCAAATTAAGAAACATTACTTACTCGGCATGAAAGATCTCCTCTGCTGGCTCCAGCCGCGCTCGCGTTCTGTTTGTAAATACTCTAATAAGTATTGCTTTTTATGTCTCCTCTTTCCTACTACTTGTTTCACTTCTGTTT
>NW_015642186.1:0-1466 GCF_001515625.1 Sinocyclocheilus rhinocerous | reverse complement strand
TCGCATCATATGACCCCTTTAAATTATGCAAGTGTGCGGCTTTATGTGGAAGACAAGAGAAAGCGCGTGCAGATCAGAAGCACGCAGAAAAGAAACATACAAACAAACCCTGTGTTTATGATATGCTTTTCAGACTACGCTTAGCTTAATTTCAGTAACCCAGTGTTTATGATATGCTTTTCAGACTACACTTAGCTTAATTTCAGCTATTAAATTGTAATTATATTATCATTATAATGCGATTTGACTACTTTGATGTCTACATTTTATTAAAAGCTTATTTCAGACATGAAATTCTGCAAAAATAGTTTGTTTATGAGTAAAAAAAAAAATACAAATTTCAGCATTAGAATAATCAGAAACATCTGCAAAGTTTTAATTAGTTTACATGGTTATGACAACTAAAAATAACCTGCAGGGAACGTTCTCTCTAGGTTATAAAAATAAAACCTGAAAATAACCTGTAGGGAACATTCTGGGAACATTCTCTGAAGGTTATAAAAATACAACTTAAAATTAACCTGCAGGGAACATTCTGGCAAGGTTCTTTTTAAGTTATAAAATTAAACCTAAAAGTAACCTGCAGGGAACGTTCCTATTTGGTTCCTTTAAAAAAATAACCAAATGGGAATCATATGGGAACGTTCTGTGTTTGTTGGGATTAAACACTTTTAAAAGACACAGCCTCAGCATGATTATGATCACAATTTTGTTTTACTAAGAGTTTCATATTGAATCTAGGGTGTATTCTATTAGACTATGGTTGTCAAATGCGGCTTTACCGAGCTCAACGCTCTGGCCTGAGCAGATATAAACAAAACGCTATTGGCTATTTTAAAAAGGGCTGCTCGATATGTCCCGCCCTGTTTTCCTGTTTCAGCTGAAATTATGTCACCACATAGAATAATGCTGCATGTTTCATGGCACTTCAGGGGACCTTTAAAGGAACATGCGCAAAAATACTTTCCACACTGAGAGCAGGTGAAAGGCTTTTATGAAGTGTGAGTTACCAAATTAAACTTACAGTGTCCTTTTTGTGTAAAAGTCTTTCCACATTGAGAGCAGGTCAAGTCAAGTCAAGTCACCTTTATTTATATAGCACTTATAACAATACAGATTGTGTCAAAGCATCTTTACAGTATCAAATAGGAAAATAGTGTATCAATAATGTAAAAGGACAATAGTAAACACTCAATTTTCAGTTAAAGACAGTTCATTGAATTCAGTGATGTCAGCAGGTGAAAGACTTTTTCCCAGTATGAATTAACATGTGCTTCTTAAGGTTTGATTTATGTGTAAAATTCTTTCCACACTGAGAGCAAGTGAAAGGCTTTATTCCAGAATGAATTAACATGTGAGTCTTAAGGTATCCTTTACATATGAAACTCTTTCCACACTGAAAGCAGGTGAAAGGCTTTATCCCAGCATGAATTAACATGTGAGTCTTAAGGTATCCTTTACGTGTG
>NW_015642185.1:447-554 GCF_001515625.1 Sinocyclocheilus rhinocerous | reverse complement strand
CCTCCGCGGGTGTTGCATACATCATTCCAAAAGAAGTTAAATAAACACCACCCATCCATTAAAAAAAGTGTCTCACACGGCTCCGGGGGGTGAACAAAGGCCTTCTG
>NW_015642185.1:0-315 GCF_001515625.1 Sinocyclocheilus rhinocerous | reverse complement strand
TGCGCATGCGCTGGTGAGTCTCGTGAAAACCAACGTTTGTTAACAGGAGCAAAGGAAGCAAAGTTTCCTTACTTTAGCAAAGGAAAACCAGTCTCCTCTTGGCTTATATCGAAATCCACCGACATTCTTCTTTACAAATTCTCGTTTTGTACTTCTAATAAGTGACCGTTGTTTTGTTTTGATCTCTCCCCTGCGCTTCCGTGTTCGTCACTTCTGAGCGGCGCATGCACAAAGCTGACCTCATACGTCATCAGCCCTGAGCAAACGTGAATTTGTAAAGAAGAATGTCGGAGGATTTCGATATAAGCCATGAGG
>NW_015642184.1:0-1845 GCF_001515625.1 Sinocyclocheilus rhinocerous | reverse complement strand
CAGTGACTTAAGACTGGTTTTGTGCTCCAGGGTCACATATACAATATACTGTACAACACCACATACATTCATATCAAATGTTACTCAGCGAGAGAGTTACGCTCATGGGACACTGCACTTATTCACAGTCACAAAAGTACATTGTTTGCATGTGCTTTAAAGCCTTGCCGGTTAAACATTTCATTTTCGTGCTGTTCGGACATACGCCTTTTCTGAACGTTACATCTGAAGCGTGCGCTCACTAAAAAGCCTGTCAAACAGAGCCTGATTACTGCTAAGTTATCTTTCACATCTGATTGTGCTAATACTGTCGAAAAAACTAAACAAATATAATACAGCATGTGGTGTGTGCCATGCCTCATCTTATTCGTTTTTGTTAATAAACATTTTGTAAGCTAGTTTGTCATTGTATCCTACTGTTTTGTTGTTCTTTTTTAATTAAAAATAACAATGAATCCATCTTTTGTTTTAGTCTTAAAAAGTGAAAGGTGTGTAGATGTATGTAAGCAAAACAGACAATTATCTTTTCTCGTAAAACGTGACAAGATCGCGAATTCGAACGTGAAAGCGTCCGAAGCCAGGCTTATATCATAGCAAAAGAGGAACTCCCATTCACAAAATCAAATCACAAATAATACTACTGATGAAAATGAACGGGTTGAATGTTAACCACTTTCGTTTCCATATAACTAAATACTATGATAAAAGTTCATCAGCATGCATTGATTAATCCCATGTTGTAGCGCAAAAAAAACAAATCATGTGCTCGTGCGACCAACTGAGAAAGTTAAGGCTAATTTATACTTCTGCGTCGGACCTACGCCGTAGCCTTTACGCTGTAGGCTATGCGTCAGTTTTCATTTATACTTCTGCGTCGCTGTCCGCGTCAACGTGCAGTACACATGCAAACTGCTAGTCTGCAGTGTCCAGGGGCATGTTGCTGGTGTAACCCGTAGTACCACGGCAAAGGCCGAAGAAGGAGCGGCTCGTCGGAGAAGCATTATAGCCGTGACGGCGGCAAATAAATATCAAATCAGTCAATCATTATTTAAAACTTCAAAAAGGAGACCACAACGGAACAGGAGATGGCATTCTTTCAATCTGCACAAGGACTTGTATCATGGCAGATCAACATTGTTTGTCGCTGGACAACTACTGATGTATAATGCTATGTAGTATAATAAATAAGACACTTGTTCTTTGCTTTGTTTTATTTTATATAAGTAGGTGTAACATTAAAATATATTAAAGTGCACATAAACACACACAAAACTCAAGTACATACGGAGGGAGGGGTTCTAGAAGACCAATCACAGCGCTTGCGGTCCACGTAGAATTGACGCGCTGTTAGATTTTTGGAGAGGTGCACGTCAGGCTACGGCGTAGGGTGTGCGTCTATGCATAGGCTACGGCGTAGGTTCGACGCAGAAGTATTAATTGGGCTTTAGTCGCAAAAGAGCGACCAGTGGGAAGAATGAGTCTGGAGCCCCGTCAAACCTATATTAATTTATTTCTTTTCACTGGGGACCAGCAACTGTTTGGTTACCCACATTCTTCAACATAACTTTTATGTTCAACAGAAATCGAAACTAAAATCGACTAAAATCGAAATTTTTCACTTTTTTTTGCCTGTAGCTCAAAAATTAGCCCGTGCGCATTCACACTCATTTTGCCAGCACGGGTCGTTTAAAATGTTAATAAAACAACAAAACATAAAGAGAAAAATCTCTCACTGCTCTTGACTGAAGAACTTTATTACAGTTGCTTTAATAAGAATCAGTGTAGGATTATTTACAGTCAAGTGTGTTTTATTTTATTTTTATTTTATGTGACGGTAATGTTATG
>NW_015642183.1:339-518 GCF_001515625.1 Sinocyclocheilus rhinocerous | reverse complement strand
GATTCAACCGATTCATTCAAACGACTGATTCATTCAGAAACAAATGGATTTGACTGTGTTAATGCGTGAATCACTGAATCATTTATTCAACCGATTCGTTCATAAAGCTGATTCATTCAATAAGTTGCCATTGCTCAGAGATGCAAAACAGTGCTGTGATCTTTGTTTGGAACTATTTT
>NW_015642183.1:0-259 GCF_001515625.1 Sinocyclocheilus rhinocerous | reverse complement strand
TGCTTTACTGAACTTGTATAAAATGATTATTAAATGTGTTCATGCTGATATCTGCAGAAAAACGGTACTCTTTGTGTGATATAGATTAAGTTAACTATATTAAATTATATAAATATAAAAAGCATACAGAAGCATTTTTGCCATCTACAATTTAGAATGCCTGGAATTTTGAGTTTTAATAGACAAATAAATCAACATGCTTGCACTCTGTGTATGATTTGGTGATATAGCATACTTGATAATGTCAGATCGCACATCA
>NW_015642182.1:0-890 GCF_001515625.1 Sinocyclocheilus rhinocerous | reverse complement strand
TTCAGAACTAAAAGTTTCAAAATCTACAGCTCAGGCATAACATAAGCCTTTACGGACATCTTCTTGGAATGCTTTTGTGGCATTTAGGAGGCAAAAACTGGTGGACAGGAACTTGGAACAGGAGCCCATGCATGGTTTTACACTGAGTGCTTTAAGCCAATATATTAATGAGAATATAAATGTCTCTCTCTCGACGTGTGTGCAAGTCTTTAAAGAAGCATGTGATTGCAATGAAGAAAGGTAAGCATGTCAACATGCTCATAACTGAGGCTTGCCCTGCGCTTTTGAATCAACGTTTCCTGCTGCTGAAAACAGACGCTCTGATGGCGTGGATGTGGCCGGAGTACACAGCACGGTCTTTGCCAGCTTTGCCAGTGTTGGATAGCGTGCTGCATTCATTTTCCACCATGACAGTGGATTCTCCTTCTTGGACAGGGGATGTTCTCCGAAATACATCAAGATCTGTGGAATAGTTGTGACAACGAAACAATTAAAAACGTGTTTTGTTTTTGTTATTTATCTTTTGCAATACTTTTGCAAAACAGTATTTTCTGTTTCTGCATTAAACATTTTCTATTATGTGTACTGCCTTATTGTGGAAATTGTTAAAGAGGACCAAAAAAAAAAACTTGCCTACCTCCTTCTGCACAGCTTGGTTTAACTGCTACTCCTCATCATCTTCTTCATCACTGGTGCTGGAGTCTGATCCCAGTATGTCAAGGATCGATGTGACCCTCTTGGCATGCACTTCTGGGGAGTCGTGTGCTGTGCTGGATGCTCCATTTTCACTTGCAGTGGGCTGCCTCACTTGCTTTTTGGCAGCAACAGCAAGTGCCATGGTTTGCACTGTGCTTTGGACCTTGAATACTTCGTCAGCAGGCAAGAACTTC
>NW_015642181.1:1274394-1280413 GCF_001515625.1 Sinocyclocheilus rhinocerous | reverse complement strand
AAAATATATATTGTGTGTTTGAGTGGTCCAGACGCTACACATGTCATCAGATTATATTTGTAAGGATCATTATTGCCGTTTACATAGACATAGCGTGCATTTTATAAACTGTAAATGTATGGTTTTGCTAGTACTTATGTGTATTTAAATGTCTGAAACCTAAAATAAGCATTATATGGTTGAAAACAATGAATATTTGTGATAATATGACAAGCGCTTAGCGTGTCCGATCTGGCTCTGCGCCAGTCAAAGTGCGAAAGCGGATTTAAATTCAGCAGTTGATGACGTGACGCACTGAAAGTTCTAATCACACCGGTGTGATCGTACGCTTCAGGGACCAGCCAAGACTGATCACAACGGTTTGATCGTACGCGTTAAAGGGTTAAAGGATTTGCCACTGACTATTCAAACGCGAGTTTTGAGCAGTGTAGAGCAGTGCTAGTTGTTTGTTGTTTCTCTGATCACAAATGCAGACATGGTTTAATGTTTACACGGCGCAATGCAACGCAACACGTAAAAAGACAAATATATTTAAAGCGAGTTTTTTTGGCAGTGTAGAGTAGGGCTTGTTGTTTGTCATTTCTCCGATCACACATGCAGACATGGTTTTATGTTTACGCGGCGCGATGCAACGCAATGCGTAAAAAGACAGTATAAGTCATTATAATCCATATTTATGTCCTGGATGACTGGATGCATCGAATGCCTCGTTTATAATGGGTTTTAATGTTTTTGACTCGTCGCTCCGGCCGGGACACTGCATCACAATATGGTAAGGGGCGTAACATTTACGTCACACGCTTGAGGTATTCGGCCAATCACAACGCACTGGATAGCTGGCCAATCACAGCACACCTCGCTTTTTCAGACCGATGAGCTTTGTAAAAAGCGACTCATAGAGGAGAAACAATAATGTACATTATGTGGAAAATAATGTGTTAAACACGTTTCATTACACCAAATACACAAAATAATGTTATTTTTAGCAACATCATATGACCCCTTTAATTTGCACAAGGAATCAATTAACAACTAACATCCCATCAACAGCTTTTTTTTTTTTTTTGGTTGGCTGGTTTCTGGGAACAACTGAAGGTACATAAATTAGAAATTCACTTTTCATTTTTTTGCTCATCACTCTATCCAGATTTACGTCAAGCCTCAAACCTATTACTAAATGCAAACAATCTATATGATGTGTCTGTGATGTGCGCTTTCATTGATCTATCCATCCATCATCCTTAACTGTCATAGTTCTCAGAACAAACCCGCCAAATGCCAAGGAATCTAACAGAGGATTCCAGAACATCACTGTAGTTCCGTTGCATCCACAGAGAGAAAGAGAGAGAGACACTATATGTGAACCCCCTCTGTCCCCGGCGTGCTGGCCTCCGCTCAATCTCTCTATGTGCAAACAGCGATGTGACGCTCTGTGTGTAATCTAATAACAACAGTCTGCTCACTTCTCAGGAAGCTCTATTATTGGATTGATTATGGAAAAATGATTCTGAGCGGATGAATTGCTCCAGCACAGACTCTTCTGTCATAATTAAGTTGTAATAAAGACAGAGGCACATCCGTAGGGTGGCTACTGCAGACCCCCACAGCTCTCTAACACACTTCTACAGCTACCACACAAATCTTAAAGGCTGACATGATCGAAGAGTGAAGTCACACATCATCAAATATTTATTCTGCTATTTAAAGTCAACATGAGAATCGGTCCGGCGTTGGTAACTCATTTAGCGTTGTGCAGAGTGACATTTTGGAAGTACAACAGGAAAAAATAAGGGTGGGTCTTTATTTTACCCATCAGTAATTAGATAAGATAAAGGCAACAATCAATTAAGTTTTTTTTTGTTTTTGTTAAAGAAAACACAGAATAATAACTCATCTTGTGCTTCTCAGTTACACATTTCGTCCTTAAACAGCTTAGAGAGTGACTTTGAGTGGTTTGTCAGTTTGAATCCTTCAATAGTCATTCAATTGCCCTTTCATAGATACCGTAAGTGTTTTTATAGACAATATAATATATAAAACCACAAGACCTTTTATTAACTTATAAATATATGGAAGTTATTTTCAAAGCATTGTGTCACTTGTAGCTGCTTTGATCTCAAGTCTTTCCATTGCATTTACTCAAGTCACCAGCAGATGTCCTCTGTGTTTCGAGCACAGCGACTCATTTTGTGAACTAAATGTTTGAACTGATTCAAAGTACAGTTCATTTTGTGAAGTAAATGGTGGAACTGATTCAAAGCTTTGGTCCTCCCATCAGAACAGCAGCTCCTTATCCATTGTCAGTACTATTTAATGAAGCAGTCAAAGAGGCAAGGCAAGGCACATTTTATTTATAGAACACAAGTTTAACACAACCGTAGTTGAGTAGAAAAAAAAAAAAAAATTCAGAATTTTAAATGACAAAAAGAGGGTAGAAAAAAAAGACATAAGAAAAAAGACATAAAGATAAAAACAAGTATCAAAATCAATAAAGATGTATATTCATAGAACACCAACTATTCAAAGTACATACACAGCATCACTCAAATCCTAGAGAGTAAAAATAAGTCTTTAAGCTGGATTTAAAAGCATCCAGTGATAGAGAGGCCTTGATGTTCAAAGGTAGACTGTTCCAGAGCTTTGAGGTAACTACAGATAAAGCTTGATCACCTTTTGATTTACAACGAGAATGAGGACAGATAAAAGTAACTGATCACAAGATCTTAATGACCTAGAGGCTGTGTATGGCCTAATAAGATCACAAATATAATCCGGGGCAGAATTATGCAATGCCTTGTATGCGAAAAGAAGGATCTTAAAGACGAATCTAAATTTTATAGGGAGCCAATGCAATGAGGCAAGGACAGGGGAGATATGATCCCATTTCTTTGTTCCTGTTAACAATCTGGCTGCTGCATTTTGAACCATCTGTAACCGAGACAGAGAGTTACAGTAATCCAATCAAAGGGAAATTAGTGCATAAATGACAATTTCGAGGTCTTTACTAGAAAGAAAGTATTTCACTTTTGCCACCGATCTGAGTAAAAAAAAAAAAAAGCAACTCTTTACAAATGCATTTACATGCTTGTCAAATTGGAGAAAAGGATAAAAATGGACTCCAAGATTTTTTTTGCATGATTGTGTAGGTTATTACTTAAGAAACCTAACTGTGCTTTAATGGAGTTGTTAGTAACAGCACGACCTAGTAGAAGCACTTCGGTTTTATTTTTATTCAGTTGCAGAGTGTTATTTGCCATCCAGGTCTTGACTTCATTAAGGAAGGAAAAGAGAGTATCTAATAAAAAGTAATTTCCTTGCTTGATTGGAAGATATAGTTGAAGGTCGTCAGCGTAACAATGCTAATTTATGTTATATTTCTGGAGTATTGAGCCTAAAGAGAGCATGTAGAGGGAAAACAAAAGAGGGCTAAGAATGAATCCCTGTGGAACACCGCAATGGATAGGTGCAGGGGGTGAAGGAAATGACCCGATATTTACAGAAAAAGTCCTCCTCTTTAAGTATGAGGCGAACCACTCTAAAGCTAGGCCCTGAACTCTAACAAAACACTCGAAAAACATTCAGAAAAATGTAGCACTCAATTCTAAAAGTATCAGGATAGGACCCAGAATCAATGGACAGCAGAATGTCATTTGTAACCTTCAGCAATGCTGCTTCAGTGCTATGCGGCACTCTAAAACCAGATTGAAATGGGTCTAGAATATTAAAAGTATCCAGGTATGAAGTAAACTTGAAGTGCAACTTTTTTCAAAACCTCTGAAATGAATGAGAGTTTAGAGATAGGCCAGAAGTGGTTATGGTTATGATTGTGTCTAAAACCTCTCTAAACAGACGAACAGGTAATACATCTAATTGAAAAGATGTGAGTTTCATCTAAGAAATTATTTTGAGTAATTGAGTATTTGCCAAAAATATTAATTTTTATATTAAAAACAAAACAAGCAAGCCCAGCCCTGAAAAGTAACACAAAAGTAACATAACACATTACATAAAAAGTAATTCAGTAATGCAACTGGTTACTTTTTTTGTTTGTTTTTTTTTTACAAAGAAACAATATTGTAATGCATTACTTTTAAAATGTATGTGCATATTTCTTGTGATAAATGCTCATTTAGATGAACTTAGTTAAGTTTAACTAAGTTAAATGCTTCGTCCTTGGAGAAGGACTTCAAGGGCTTAGGGCTCCAACAAATAAAAAAAGATGTTTCTCAAAGGCACAGTGGCAAAAACGACAAATGTAAGAGTCCAAGAGAGGGTGGAGATTGGATGTGAAAAGCTAAACTCTGGTAAATGTAATGACCCATTTAAATGCAATTTTAGCGAAAGTGAAGTGACGTGTGGCCAAGTATGGTGACCCATACTCGGAATTTGTGCTCTGCATATAACCCATCCAAGTGCACACACACAGTAGTGAACACACACACACACACCATGAACACCCGGAGCAGTGGCAGAAGTGTGTGTGTGTGTGTTTGTGCTTGTCAGGGGAGCATCCAGTCGGCCAGCTCTTAATTAGAACTGGGAGTACCACACGTCTCCAGCAGAACTCGGAACAGTTTTAATCAGTCACTGACAAACCATGCAAAACTAACACTTTACACCTCCTCATAAATATCCCACGCAGAGTAAACAGCACTCCTCTCAAGAATTACTTCATTGTCAGCATAATATTCATCTCAAGTAAAGTGATATCACTGTTGAAAGATATGAAACCTGTACCCTATCAGCAATATCTATAATGTACTACAGTGGTGACTAGAACTACAATGTTTCAAAGGCCTGTATTGTGTCACAACGCAATTCATAACACAAGTATGCACTGCATCTCAGCGTTGTTGCTTAGGGAAGCTAGGGCAAGCATTAGCACAAACTGTCATCTTCTACATTCAGTTTCCCTTTTCAGGTCAGCTAATGTGAAGCAGCAGTTTGAAGAGAAACTTGCTGAGCAAGTGAAAGTTAGTTAAACTGTCAACGGGTATAATAACCTGAATAACGCATTCAATGTAGTGACACAGAGATTTGAAGGCAACTCTATCACCCCCTTCAGCAGTGAAGTTTGTATCTGCCAGACCAATAAAACAAAGCACACTAAATCTGTGTTTGATGGGACTACACACTAGCAACTCATTGGGCAAGTCTGCATTTGTATTCTAAAAGTATATTTTGAGTATGCATTTTGTTTTTAGGAAACAGCTTTATTACAATTAAAGGGTTAGTTCACCCAAAAATGAAAATTCTGTCATTAATTACTCACCCTTATGTCGTTCCAAACCCGTAAGACCTTCGTTCATCTTCGGAACACAAATTAAGATATTAAGCTCAAATTAAGCTCAAAAAGTATTCTTGTAGCTTCGCAAAACTGAAGTTGAGCCACTGATGTCACATGGACTGTTTTACCGATGTCCTTGCTACATTTCTGGACCTGGAAACATTACAGTTGCGTTGCTATCTATGCAGGCTCTGAGAGCTCTCACATTTCATCAAAAATATCTTAATTTGTGTTCCAAAGATGAACGAAGGTCTTACAGGTTTGGAACAACATGAGGGTGAGTAATTAATGACACAATTTTCATTTTGGGGTGAACTAACCCTTTAAAGACTCTTGCATTCATGCATAGTGCATATTGTGTAGTATATACTACATACTGTATACTTTTAAATTGTATATGAAACAGTACACAGTCTGCAACAATACACATTTTAAACACAGTATGGTACAATATTGTCACATAACATCCAGCAGTGTACAATTTGCATTCTGTCAAAGTATGGACTGCGTTTGATGAAGAACTTTTTGATCATCAATTTAATGCTTAATAAAATATGTATCAGTGTAGTATGAAAACAAACAGTATATACTATTGTACATTTCCATGTTATCATTGTCATGTGACCTACGGTACGATGCCAAGTTAGCTGGTCATTTCTGTAAATATTAATTTATTACTCGTGTGTATATATATATATATATATATATATATATATATATATATATATTCAT
>NW_015642181.1:1269748-1272461 GCF_001515625.1 Sinocyclocheilus rhinocerous | reverse complement strand
AAAAAAACAAGTGGGCTCCCCCAAAGTCCACGGTATAGTTCGAACACTGATTACAAGTGACACAAGTTATGTAATCAGATTACTTTTTAAGTAACTATTGAAATAACGCATTACTTTTAAACGTACAAGACAATATCTAAGTTACTTTTTCAAATAAGTAATGCCAGTTACTTTGTTGTCCCATATACTGACTGACAGCCCTCCTGTCCGCATGTTGAGAGAAATCGGAAGTGCAGAGGCACTGTGTAAACATGAAGGTTATGGTTACTGTACTTCTAGACTAAATGTGAACATGCATTTCTCATCTCACTTGCACAAAAACAGATTCGGTATTCCTCAAAATAAATAAAAACAGTGAAATGCTAACTCAGAATATGATGCACATCTGCAATAATTAAAGATAAAAAGGAAAAATAATAATAAAAAAAAATCCTTTAAGTATTATTACCATTGTATTATCCAATGTCTTTGTTGCTGACTGCTGACCTTCGATGATGCAAATGAACCATACTAATAAGCAAAAATGACTTCAGAAAAACAATATTTGTTTCATTTTTTTTCTATTATTGGTGAAGAGTGTTGACCTTTCTTCTCCTGCATCCTATTCTTTATGCAATCCAAAATAGCAGCGCAGCTGAAAGGTTTGTTTGACGTGAATTTACATTTCCTGCTGCCCATGGCTTATTCATTTCACTTTAGGTGTAAAAGGGCTTTTACATTTGCTCGAAAAATTGAACTTTTTATATTAAAAACAAACAAGTAAGCTCAGCCCAGATGAGAAAAAGTAACACAAAATTAACATAACACATGACTTTCAATAAAAAGTATCTAAGTAACACAATACTGTAATGCATTACTTTTTTAAAGTAACTTTCCCCAACTCTCTTTATGTGTATATTACTGTGATAGATGGTCATTACTCTGTGTCACCAAAGTGTGTTTAGGGTGCCAACATAAAAAAGGGTTGTTTCTTAAAGGCACAGTGACAAAAATGACTGCACAATTGTAAGGGTCAGAGAGAGAGTGGAGAATGGATGTGGAAAGCTAAACTCAGATAAATGTAATGACCCCTTTAAATGCAATTCTAACATCCAGTGGGGCAGGGATGTGTTTAAGATGTAGTGTGTGTGTGTGTGTGTGTGTGTAATAGCTGCCTAAGATCCTTTGGCAGAAGTGTGTGTGTGTTGTGCTTGTCAGGGGAGCATCCAGTCGGCCAGCTCTTAATTAGAACTGGGAGTACCACACGTCTCCAGCAGAACTCGGAACAGTTTTAATCAGTCACTGACAAACCATGCAAAACTAACACTTTACACCTCCTCATAAATATCCCACGCAGAGTAAACAGCACTCCTCTCAAGAATTACTTCATTGTCAGCATAATATTCATCTCAAGTAAAGTGATATCACTGTTGAAAGATATGAAACCTGTACCCTATCAGCAATATCTATAATGTACTACAGTGGTGACTAGAACTACAGTGTTTCAAAGGCCTGTATTGTGTCACAACGCAATTCATAACACAAGTATGCACTGCATCTCAGCGTTGTTGCTTAGGGAAGCTAGGGCAAGCATTAGCACAAACTGTCATCTTCTACATTCAGTTTCCCTTTTCAGGTCAGCTAATGTGAAGCAGCAGTTTGAAGAGAAACTTGCTGAGCAAGTGAAAGTTAGTTAAACTGTCAACGGGTATAATAACCTGAATAACGCATTCAATGTAGTGACACAGAGATTTGAAGGCAACTCTATCACCCCCTTCAGCAGTGAAGTTTGTATCTGCCAGACCAATAAAACAAAGCACACTAAATCTGTGTTTGATGGGACTACACACTAGCAACTCATTGGGCAAGTCTGCATTTGTATTCTAAAAGTATATTTTGAGTATGCATTTTGTTTTTAGGAAACAGCTTTATTACAATTAAAGGGTTAGTTCACCCAAAAACGAAAATTCTGTCATTAATTACTCACCCTCATGTCGTTCCAAACCCGTAAGACCTTCGTTCATCTTCGGAACACAAATTAAGATATTAAGCTCAAATTAAGCTCAAAAAGTATTCTTGTAGCTTCGCAAAACTGAAGTTGAGCCACTGATGTCACATGGACTGTTTTACCGATGTCCTTGCTACATTTCTGGACCTGGAAACATTACAGTTGCGTTGCTATCTATGCAGGCTCTGAGAGCTCTCACATTTCATCAAAAATATCTTAATTTGTGTTCCAAAGATGAACGAAGGTCTTACAGGTTTGGAACAACATGAGGGTGAGTAATTAATGACACAATTTTCATTTTGGGGTGAACTAACCCTTTAAAGACTCTTGCATTCATGCATAGTGCATATTGTGTAGTATATACTACATACTGTATACTTTTAAATTGTATATGAAACAGTACACAGTCTGCAACAATACACATTTTAAACACAGTATGGTACAATATTGTCACATAACATCCAGCAGTGTACAATTTGCATTCTGTCAAAGTATGGACTGCGTTTGATGAAGAACTTTTTGATCATCAATTTAATGCTTAATAAAATATGTATCAGTGTAGTATGAAAACAAACAGTATATACTATTGTACATTTCCATGTTATCATTGTCATGTGACCTACGGTACGATGCCAAGTTAGCTGGTCATTTCTGTAAATATTAATTTATTACTCGTGTGTATATATATATATATATATATATATATATATATATATATATATTCAT
>NW_015642181.1:1255717-1269685 GCF_001515625.1 Sinocyclocheilus rhinocerous | reverse complement strand
TTTAGTTTTATTCACAAAAAAAAAAAAACAGTCTTTGAACTCTTTTAATGACTTGTGTTTCATGGGACTTGTACCCGAGCACTTTGCATCACAAGTGTAATGCTGTACCAGGTGAGCTACCAAGCAAGTTTACTACAACAGTTATGATGCAAACATAAAATGAATTCATTTACAAATCATGCACTACAGTATTACTGTTTAAGTCTTAACATAGTATTGTGCAAGGAACTGTTCTAAAATAAGTCTTTATTAATTAATTTATATTATTTGGCCCCATAATCATAATTTATGTGAAAAGTAATAAAAGTTGTTGGTGTTTTACGGCCTCTAGTGTTAATTTCAGCTGGAAACTGCAGTGAATTTTTCATGTATATGTATGTTTTTGGACTTTTGCAAAAAATGTAGGTAGAGGCACTTTTTTTCAATTAACCTACTGTATGTTGTTCATGGGATAATAAATCAGATACACACTTAAGAATATTGCAAGAAATATACATCATATGAGTGTTTTGCCTACTTTTTCATTATACTGCATATTTGGATATATCACTAATTTGATGCTTACAGCACACTATATTGTAGGGTAAGTAGAATATGTAAAATATTGGGACGTGGAGAAGTTTTCACCAATTATTTTGCCTTTTAATCCAGTTTTTGTGTAAAAATGTCTCAGCATTTAAAAAATGTCAAGTGATGAAATGATACTACTGTTATGAACAAACGTTTATCCAGTAACATTAAAATAATGTTTATTCAATGTTATCTGGTCTAAAACTAACATTACTATAATGTTTGCAAAATTATTTATTCTCATAAGTTTAGTTTATTGAATAATAGATGTATTATATGATTTTTTTCTAATTCATTGTTTTCTTAACTCAACAAATACAATTTCTGATTTAAATATAAAATTGTGTTAATGTTCTGTATGAATAATATTCTGTAAAACATATATTTTAAAATATTTTCTGCTAAGGCACATTTTATAGTTTCCTAAACAAATTAATATGCGTTGAAAATATTTTATTATTTTAAAATGACCTGTTTTCTTTATTTACTTGACACATCAAATGTCTCATATTTTGTCTCTTGGTAAACTAACTTAAAAAAAAAAAAATTAGGGGCAAAATTGTTGGTCGTGGTGAACACCAAAATTGAGGGGCATCATTTGTGTAAAAGCTGATATGAAGTTGATAGTTGTATAATTAATTTTCTCACAACAAAGTTTGAACTGGTTTATGCCAGTTTCACTCTTTGTTCAAAAATATATATTTTTGATATTTTTACGATGGATTTTCTTAAAGTTTAAGATTTAACTTCTGTATCTGGGATAAGTTTGAAATAATACAATTTGCATAAAAAGCATTTGAAAAGTAGAAAATGCAAACAGTTGTTGATGACAGGCCAAAATGAATTTACCATATTAAAATAATTAAAATCGGCAATTCATTATGCTGCAAACCCCCCCCCCCCACAAACTACATATACTATAACAATGTTTTATTATAATATGATTATTGCTTTGTATTAGTAATAATATTAGTAGGTTTTATTATTGAAAATGTTACTCGGATTTTGAGATGATGATAATGAATGTTAATTTTGCCTAAAATGCTGAGCTAGATTTGCCAAAGGGATAAAATAAAATAAAGAAAGATATGTGAAAAGTTATTGCATACCGCTGATGAAAAAAACAGGAAGAAAAAAACCCAGATACAAAATAGCAAAAAAGTGACCTCATATTTAGTATACATTTAATTCAAACCATTCATTATACATTTAATTTAACCATTTAATTATTTTTTGTATAAAAAAATAGAGGTTGTAAACATTGATTATTGCAGCGCATTTTATATACGTGTGTACTGTACACTGTCAGAGATAAATCTGTAAAATGACTGGCAGTACATTATCCATTAATTTTACAGACATTTCTGTTAACTATAAAACACAACACAATGCAATATAAAATTCAAAATGCAGTCTGAAAATGAATATAGAAAAAATTGTACCCTATTTTCACAGATGTTTTTGTAGAGTGTAGATCTGACATAATGGTCCACCTCTAATCTGAACTGATAGGAATGAACGCCTCTCAATGGTTCGAGCACAGATCCAACTCAATTCAGCCCCTCAGAAGCCCAAGCAAGCACTCACCTCCTCCATGGCTCTGGCACAGGTAGGGGAAGCGCCAGACGTTGCCCAAACCCACACAGAATCCCACGCAGGTCAGCATGTACTGGGCTTTGTTGTCCCACTTGGGTCTGTCTCCAGCCTCTTCCACCTCCAGCCGTTCCAGCTCATCATGGCTCAGGATCCTGTCCTCCAGGCCTGGGTTCGGCAGCTTCAGCTTCATGATCTCCTGGGCTCCCTGCGGTGGGTATCTGTGGGGGAATCTCTGATGGTGTCGACAGCAGGGAGCTGTGGGAGATAAGGACCGTCTGAGTGGATGCAGGTAGTATATGTAGTGAACTTTGGCATCGTCCCACCAGGCCAGTGAGTCACGGAGTGTCTTGAAGATGGGGAAAATGTCCTGTCAGCTGAATGTGAAAAGAAGGGCTGTGACTGAGACTCTGTGCATGGCAATAATTAATGTCTTATCAGAGATTGAGAATCTGATTACATGTACATGTCTCTGCGTACCCATTCTTGTGGTTAATAACTAAAGATAATGATTTTTACGGCACTTTGGAGGTAAGTCAAAGATCCTTAACTGTCCCATCAGCACACAAAGAGTAGAAAAAAAGTCACTTGACAGATAATATATTTATTCAGTGCGCAGTATAATCAAGTTTTCATTGAGTCATTAAAAGCAGTTCACTTGATAAGGGATGATGTTTTTGTGACTATTTCCTGTGATTCATGTGTGAAAACTGATTATTTTATCAAAAAGCTTGCAATTTGTGATCATCAGCAACTTTCAAATCACGTTTTTTCTTATTCAGGTATATAGAAATGAAGGAGGGATGACAACTTCTGTTTCCTAAGTTTGTGGTGAGCTTGGTTAAAGAAAATAGAAATGGCAAAATGTTTTTACTGATTTGCATCAAGGTCTTTAGTGCAAAGATTTGTGCAAGTGCAAGGTTTTACTGCAAAGATAAAGAGTGAAGGACAAATAAAAAAAACGTAATAATAATAATAGACTCTAAGAAAAGTCTGTAAAATGGGGTCCAAAGTACTGTGTTAATACGAAGATTTTTCACAGATGTTTTACCTGTTTTTTTGCATTGTGTTGTATTTTAGGGTTAAGTGAAATGTCCGAAAACTTATGGCAGAAAATAACCATAAACTTTTGTTCTACAGACAGTGTAAATAATAATTAAATAATCTTAAAATTCCTTATTTTTTAAATCATTTTCTGGAAGTTTTGGAATTGCTGTGGTGACTTGATCTGATTATTTGATTGTTTTACACAGTTGAAGACATATAAAGTTTATAGAAAGTTTACTGAACCTTCTGCAAATCCGCTTAGAGCAAAGGTGTTATTTTTTTTAAGGAGCTTTTATCAAATATTTGCTAAAGACATTGTTTGAGTAAAGATTAAGCATTAGTGTAATGCAAATAATCAATTATCTGCTGTAGATAAGTTACCAATTAGATAAAATGGCAAGAAAAAAGACAGAAAGATTATGAAATTAACAATAACACAGCTACATATATGTATATATACTGTATACAGTGGGTACGGAAAGTATTCAGACCCCCTTAAATTTTTCACTTTTTGTTATATTGCAGCCATTTGCTAAAATCATTTAAGTTAATTTTTTTTCCTCATTAATGTACACATAGCACCCCATATTGACAGAAAAACACAGAATTGTTGACATTTTTGCAGATTTATTAAAAAAGAAAAACTGAAATATCACATGGTCTTAAGTATTCAGACCCTTTGCTGTGACACTCATATATTTAACTCAGGTGCTGTCCATTTGTTCTGATCATCCTTGAGATGGTTCTACACCTTCATTTGAGTCCAGCTGTGTTTGATTATACTGATTGGACTTGATTAGGAAAGCCACACACCTGTCTATATAAGACCTTACAGCTCACAGTGCATGTCAGAGCAAATGAGAATCATGAGGTCAAAGGAATTGCCTGAAGAGCTCAGAGACAGAATTGTGGCAAGGCACAGATCTGGCCAAGGTTACAAAAAACTTTCTGCTGCACTTAAGGTTCCTAAGAGCACGGTGGCCTCCATAATCCTTAAATGGAAGACGTTTGGGATGACCAGAACCCTTCCTAGAGCTGGCTGTCCGGCCAAACTGAGCTATCGGGGGAGAAGAGCCTTGGTGAGAGAGGTAAAGAAGAACCCAAAGATCACTGTGGCTGAGCTCCAGAGATGCAGTCGGGGGATGGGAGAAAGTTGTAGAAAGTCAACCATCACTGCAGCCCTCCACCAGTCGGGGCTTTATGGCAGAGTGGCCCGACGGAAGCCTCTCCTCAGTTCAAGACACATGAAAGCCCGCATGGAGTTTGCTAAAAAAACACCTGAAGGACTCCAAGATGGTGAGAAATAAGATTCTCTGGTCTGATGAGACCAAGATAGAACTTTTTGGCCTTAATTCTAAGCGGTATGTGTGGAGAAAACCAGGCACCTGTCCAATACAGTCCCAACAGTGAAGCATGGTGGTGGCAGCATCATGCTGTGGGGGTGTTTTTCAGCTGCAGGGACAGGACGACTGGTTGCAATCGAGGGAAAGATGAATGCGGCCAAGTACAGGGATATCCTGGACGAAAACCTTCTCCAGAGTGCTCAGGACCTCAGACTGGAACTAAGGTTTACCTTCCAACAAGACAATGACCCTAAGCACACAGCTAAAATAACGAAGGAGTGGCTTCACAACAACTCTGTGACTGTTCTTGAATGGCCCAGCCAGAGCCCTGACTTAAACTCAATTGAGCATCTCTGGAGAGACCTAAAAATGGCTGTCCACCAACGTTTACCATCCAACCTGACAGAACTGGAGTGGATCTGCAAGAGGGAATGGCAGAGGATCCCCAAATCCATGTGTGAAAAACTTGTTGCATCTTTCCCAAAAAGACTCATGGCTGTATTAGATCAAAAGGGTGCTTCTACTAAATACTGAGCATTTTTCAGTTTTTCTTTTTTAATAAATTTGCAAAAATGTCAACAATTCTGTGTTTTTCTGTCAATATGGGGTGCTGTGTGTACATTAATGAGGAAAAAAAATTAACTTAAATGATTTTAGCAAATGGCTGCAATATAACAAAGAGTGAAAAATTTAAGGGGGTCTGAATACTTTCCGTACCCACTGTATGTTTTTGGACTTTTGCAAAAAATGTAGGTAGAGGCACATTTTTTCAATTAACCTACTGTATGTTGTTCATGGGATAATAAATCAGATACACACTTAAGAATATTGCAAGAAATATACATCATATGAGTGTTTTGCCTACTTTTTCATTATACTGCATATTTGGATATATCACTAATTTGATGCTTACAGCACACTATATTGTAGGGTAAGTAGAATATGTAAAATATTGGGACGTGGAGAAGTTTTCACCAATTATTTTGCCTTTTAATCCAGTTTTTGTGTAAAAATGTCTCAGCATTTAAAAAATGTCAAGTGATGAAATGATACTACTGTTATGAACAAACGTTTATCCAGTAACATTAAAATAATGTTTATTCAATGTTATCTGGTCTAAAACTAACATTACTATAATGTTTGCAAAATTATAAAATGTAATTTTCCCTTAGCGTTCGCAACAACGTTTTTAAAACATTTAACAAACTGGACATTTTGAATGTTCAGAGAACATTGAGAAACAACATTTTCATAACTTTTTTTTGTTAGCAGGGACTTCTGATTTATTTGTCACACTGCAAATTGAAGGTCAAGTACAGCAAATGGCATTCTGGGATGCATTACAGCAGTGCACTCTGGTAGTATAAAGCACATATTTGCAAATAGTAGTAGGTCGTCCAAGAGCTCCATTTGTACAGACAATTCACACATTGTGCACAGTACAAATAAATATAAAAACAGTAAAAGTAGAATGTTACCATCATCCCCTGCATGCCACTCACAGCTAAGATTAACCTTATGCATAATGGACTTTCATTGATGACCAGTTGAAAGTTGAACCACACGTACAACAGTCAAAGATCAATGAGAATTAATGTAACCTGACCTCTGTGTGTCGGCACCAGAGCCCCATCCAAAACATGAAAGACAAAGAAGAACAAACATCTGAGGCTGAGTAATTATCAGTGTGTTGCAGATGTGCCACGACCCCCCTTTTGGGACTGTTTGTGTTAATCTGATTAGCAGAGGCATTAATGATCGTCCCACAGCAGTGGAAAAAGATTCAGGCACGTGGTTATTTTGGCTCACTAGCTCTGAGTCAGACGAGGGATGTGGGGGGTTGGGGGGAGCAGAGAGGAGCCTACGGAAGTCAACGTTGCCCGGAGCGGTGAGGCGAGACTGTATTTTGCATGCTGCAGGGAAGTCTCATCGCACTCGGAGCGTTACAAAACACACAGCGCTTCAAGTGGCTGATTCCTCAGCGGGGTTGAGAACACAAACAAAACATAGTTGCTGTGGCAAGAGACGACGGAGAGCCAGACGGTAACCAGGATGAGAAAAAACACTGAAGCAAACTGATATCACTAAACCTTTTTAAGCCTTTACATGATATTTGATTTTACGCTGTAATCAGTGGTGGAGCTAGAGTTTTATACATGGGGTGGCCAAGGCTAATTCATTGGGTCCATATACCATTACAGAAAATCAGTGAATGACTCCAACCTGGCCTAAAAAAGCATGAATAAATCCAACGATTGCAGATTACTTCACATTATATATATACACATTAGATATACATTCCTACTGTAACTTCCAATGTTAGTCTGTTGGAACTTATTTCTCTTATTTCTATCATCTGATTAACCAGTGGTTGGAGCAAAAGATCTAACATAAACTTATACAGTGAATTTGGTAAATGTTGTTCAGGAAACCTAAAACTTCAACTTACTTCAAACAGGGCTGCCAACTTTTGAGTTCAGACTGGAGTGAGAATTATTTAGGAATTCAGTAATTTTTTTCTAATTTTTTCTAAACTAAACTATACAGGGAACCCTATTGTTAAGGTTAAAAGTAACAATTGATTTGTATACAAGTTCATATTAGACCATTTTTATAACAGCGTTATATATATATACATTTTTATTAATTATAATAAAAAGAGTAATTATATGAGTAAATGTATAATAAATGTAATTTTTTGCATAATTCTCCTCTCTAATGTACATTTTTCTCACTACTTAGTTGGACACTGAATGGATTTTCTTAGGTTATGACAATGTTTTCAAGTTGCTGTCTTTCCGCAGTTGAAACACTCATTGAGTGATTACATGAGACTATACATTTAGTAAGTTGCATTGTATCTTTCAACATATCCTCAGATGTTCATTCATGTTTATTTCATGCTAATTAGAATGCACTCCTGCTTCACTTAAACTGAGGCAAAGCGGGAGTGCACGTGAATATGAACTGTATTTATCGTTTCAAATTCTTAATAAAACTAACAGAATTTGAATGCTGAGACTCCTATCAAAAGTAACCTGCTCTGTCTTGTCTGTCAGCATGTTGTCTGTGTCCTCTTTGCTCTGCGATGTTTTTCACTCCGTAAGAAAAGAGCACGTACGTGAGAGTTAGCAGAGGCTGGAAGGTACTCCGGATGAGATGAACCACGATGCGGCACACCAGATGTGTTGTGTCCTTGATTTTGATGCTAAAACAAATGTTTCTTTCAGTATGATTAAACAAAGAAAATTAAATAGTAGCATACTAAATTTTGGGGTGGCATCCAGGGTGGCCAATCAGATGTCAGTGCCACCCTGGACACCCCTCTGGCTCCGCCACAGTCTGTAATGACTTAAAATGGTGATTTTTTTTTTCAATCAAAAGAACCATATTTACAATCAAATATTCATTGTTGCCAAGTTGACTCAAAATAAAATAAGTACAGTAACGTAATTAAAATATTCCAGGCACACAAAGAGGTAAATATATATTTTATATCACTAATCAAAATTATACTGAATACCCTGAATACATGTAGTTATAATTATTAAATATTGGAAATATAATGCTACTTATATTTCAAAAATGTAATCGCTCAGGACATCAAGGCGTCTACTGTAACACCTTCCCTTTTCCCAGAAAAACTGAATCTTATCGAGAGAAAGAGAAAGAGAAAGAAAGAGAGAGAGAGAGAGAGAGAAAGAAAGAAGGAGCGAAAGAAAGAAAGAAAGAAAGAAAGAAAGAGAGAGCGAGTTGCACAGAGAAGCAGCTGACGCATGTCTCGTCTTTGGGGATTTGACAGAGCTCTCATGCATCAGAGAATCATGCTGTCGGGTCACACCTGCAGCACACACATGCACCGTCAGCACTCACTAATTTCATGTTACTGCATATTCATGAATCAGTACATCTAAAAGACCTATAACAGCTTAACAAAAACTATAGCATTGATATTTTTTTTATTATGATAGGACAAACTCGGGATGCCTGAAGCACAACAACACTATATGTCGGCACGCTACCCACGAGGATTTTTGCGTTGACAACATTGAATTTAAAAAAATTTTTTTCTTCCACCACAAAACGATAAAAAAATCAGTTTTTCCATTACCATTTTTTCACCTTTTCGCTGACCCTTAGATTTACACAGTAGGTCTTGCAGCTGCACCTTCTATATAAGCCTTCTATGTGTAAATTACCTCTGGTTATGACTGGCTAACCACCGGGTGTAGGTGTGGCCAACATTGTATCTAAGCAATTCTACTGTATATTAGAATAAGTGTATACACTACCATTTTAAGTATCTTATGATCACCAAGAGTGCCTTTATTTTTTATCAAAACTATTGTAAAAACAGTAATATTGTGAAACACTATTAGAATTTAAAAATATGTAATTTATTCTTGTGATGGCAAAATTGAATTTTCAGCAGTCTTCAATATTTCAATGTTGAAAACATTTGTGCTGCTTAATATTTTTGTGGAAATATGATGAATAGACTATACTAAATTATACTATAGACTAAAAGGGTATAAGTCGGCTCTGAGTGCCATTTCGTCAGAATCTTTCTCCTTCTGCACGAAGGTCATCTCCCCGCTGACTCTGAAGAAGCAAGAAGCCAAAAGGAAGAAGCTCAAAGTCTGCTGCTCGCCATAGAAAAGCCCCGGCAGTGGAGGATCGCCTCTAGCAAGTGCTTCCCCTGCAGCCATCGGGCAAATTTAGAGCAAATTTCTGAGCAAATTTTCTAGCGACGTTGTTTCAAATGTTGCATCTTGAGTGTGACAATATAGGGAACCCCTGCATGACAGGCACGGTGAGTGTGTTGCTTGCCTAGGCAGCGCTCACGTTGAGGCTGCATTCACCGGGACAGAGAGCTCTCATTGCAAGAGCACGAGTCTCGCCCTGCTTCGCTCGTGGATTGCCTTTTTTCATGAAGGTGTTCCTCCCCGGTCTGCTCTCCCGTTTCTTCCCTCCCAGGAGCCTAGGAGGAAGAAACAGCAGGGCAACGGGAATCAACTATCGGGCTCGAATGAACTCACGCCGGCACAGGTCCCGCGTGCTTCACTCTCCCCACAACGCATTTACACACCTGTTTATTTCACACGTGAGGATCAGTACCCCTCGTTGGCTGCGAGCAGCTTGATCTACTTCTGCGGGTCTGAGGAGGAAGTTGTCAATGATGACTCCATGTCACTGAGCTTCAGATGCTGAAGAGTGGGTGTGTTCTGGCGAAGACCCTGACACCCTGGGCCCCCTCCGGCCCAACCCCAGCCTAAATCTGAGCCTGAGCTTCAGCAGCACCCTCAGACGGCTAGACGTTACCCGTTTCCTAAGACCCACATACTCAAAAGAGCTCTTCTCCACTTCCCACTACCTAACTGACCCCAAAGGTCAGTTCCCCGCCTCCTTGTGACGACCTGCCACTCGAAAAACTCAGACTACTTGCCGTCTGGCTCAGGCTTGGAAAGCCATTCAGGATGTGTCAAGCTGGGTTCTAAAAACCATAGAACGGGGTTACTTGTTCCAGTTTGCTCGCAGGCCACCTCACTTCAGAGCTATTATCCAAACCTCGGTATGGGACAACAATGCTCACGTTCTCCAGTCCGAAGTGCAAACTCTGCTTGCAAAAGGAGCTGCAGAAATGTTTCCTCTAATGAACAGCGAGTCAGGTTTTACTGCTGCTTCTTCCTCGTTCCCAAGGATCGGAAAGATGCTTACTTTCACATCCAGATAGCCCCTCATCACAGACCGCTCTTGAGATTCACGTTTGAGGGAGTGGCTTATCAATATACAGTCCTAACATTTGGACTGTCTCTGGCCCTGCACACTTTTACTAAAAATCAATTTAGCCAAGAGCTCTATGTCTCCTGGCCAGCGAGTTGTCTTCCTGGGGACAGTTATCGATTCAGCCTAGATGTGGGAATGGATTAAGCCGGAACGCTCCCTGACCATTCAGTGGCTAGCGGTGTAATTCAGACTCGGGACTTCACGTCCCTTCAGAGTTTTCAAAAGGATGCTCAGCCTTATGCCAGCTGCTTCCTCTGTGATTCCTCTGAACCTGCTTCACATGCGGCCCCTCCAATATTGGCTCAAAGCCCATGTTTTCATCTCAGGGTAACCCACCACTGCATCAGAGCTGTGGCCCCTTGGAAAACCTCTCACCTGTTTCAGTCAGTCATCCCATGGGGCTGACCTCCAGAAGGAAGGTCCACTGTTGATGCCTCCACTGTGCTAGGGCAAACCGCCATTCGGCTCTTGGTGTAACCCTTGCACATCAACTGCCTTGAGATGATGGTGGTTTTTCTAGCCCTAAAAACCTTCCTGCCGGCCTTGAAGGGGCACCACGTCGTGGTCCGCTCGGACAACATGACGGTGGTAGCCTTTATAAATCACCAAGGCGGTCTCAGGTCACGCTCCCTCCACAGGTTGGCTTGATGCCTCCTTTTATGGGCACAGACCTACTCTCACTGAGAGCAGTTCACATGCTTGGCAGATTGAACCAAGGAGCGGACATGCTGTCCAGGGGCAATGTAGCACCAGGAGAATGGAGACTACATCCCCAAATGGTTCAGACGATCTGGTCTGTCTTCGGGAGGGCAGAGAACAGAATACATCTTTCACTGCCCAATTTACTTCTCAAAGCAATGAGATGCCTTGGCCCAGGAGTGTGACTAATACCATTTTGGAGACTAGAGCCACCTCTACAAGATGCCTCTATGCCCTTAAATGGTCAGTCTTTTCTGACCGGTGTGCAGCACAGAATGAGGACTTGTTTTCTTGTGACGGGTCATCCGTGTTAACCTTTCAGTAAGAGTTGCTGGATAACTCATGTCTTGAGTTTGGGCCTAACGACTGTAGAATTGTCCTCAAACTGAGACACGGCTATATGCCAAAAGTGCTCTTCACTCCATTCAGAGCACAGGTCATTACCCTCCTGGCTCTTCCCAATTCAGAGGATGAACAGGGCCCCAATCCACTCTGCCCAATTCGGACTCTTAAAATGTATGTTGAGCCATCTGGCCCATTTCAACACTCAGAGCAGCTCTTTGTATGCTTCGGAGGCCGCTCTAAAGGGCAGCCGGTTACGAAGAAGAGACTCTCTCACTGGATAGTGGATGCTATAGTCCTGGCGTATGCCTCAGTGGGCTTACAGTGTCCTATAGGAGTGAGGGCCCACTCCACCAGGGGAATGGCCTCCTTCTGGTCTTGGTCCAGCGGGATTTCTATTGATGATATCTGTGCGGTTCTGTCATTGCCGTCCACCTTTACCAGATTTTATAACTTGGACATCCCTGCCCTCTAGGCATGGATTTCGTCCGCTTAATTTTCCCAATCCCCTCTGTAAGTGGAGAAGGTTCTGTTGGCTTGGGTCTCATAATTAGCTCATGTTTGTTCGGATCCCTCAGTATGAGCGCTCCGGGGCAGGGCTCACAGATTGGCTTCATTCTGCACTTGCTTATATCTCGGCACTATTGGATGTGTTCCCCATAGCATGCAATACAACGGGAGAGACCCTTCGAAAGGGAATGCTCCCGTTACTAACGTAACCTTGGTTCCCTGAGATAAGGGAACGAGCGTTGCATAGCCTGCCGTGTTATAAGGATGCACAGGAGACCGTGGTTACAGTAGTTTGAAATATGATTTTTTTCTGTCTTTATTGTCTCATCTCATCAATTTAATGTGTTCTTGCTGAATGAAAGTATTAATACAGAATATATCACAAATTCAATATAATACAGTAAAATATATCATAAATTCAAATCAAATTTTTATATTTTAAATAACCATGTGGTAATTTGGTTAATTTATTAAATTAAATTGCAAATAAAAAGATATTTGTAGTTCAATAGTTAAGTTAATCTAAAATTTCAATAGAATTTGTAACATAATTATATATATATATATATATATATATATAAAACTGACTCGTCCCTATAAGGCATGAATTCACAAATATGTAAAGCTTATGATTTGATAAATGCAGTTATCAATTCTTCTTTTAAATCCCATGTATTACTTGACCTGTACAATTGTTCTTATCATTTTAGGGTCATTTTAGGGTTGTCATGGCAACAAAGCTGTCTTCACAGAAAGGGTTAGTAAAGGTATTAAGCAAATTGTTTTGAAACAATTTGAATATTTTAATAATAAATGAATGTTAATAAATATTAAAGTGCCTCACTGCAACACAGAATTTGGCTTTTTTTGTTTAAATTCATTTTGTAATAATCAACATGACAGATCTTCTGTTCATTGATCTTAACTTGTATTAAACATATAATATTGCTTTAATTTCAGATGATCTCAAGATTCACAGTTGGGTGAATACTGAATATGTGAATATGTAAATGTGGACATTATATATGCTCATGTGACATCACTACTATTGTCAGAATGTCCTCTTAAAACGTACATACATACATTCATACATACATACTATAGGTCTTCAAGCCCAGTTCACATGAGCGCTGCCCGAATGCCATACATATAAAATTGATCTGTCTCTTTCATTCCCTTGTTTTTAAACTCTGAATTAATAATCAGTGCTAAGTGCTGGGAATCAAGTGATATTCCTGCTTGTTCAGGAAAATGGGGGTGGGTAATTTGTGTGAAAGTTTGCATTGTATTGAGTATACAAAATTGTTATGAAGGCTATTAGCAACATTTTAATTATGCAATAAGGAACTTTTTATGAATATAGTTACAGCTAAAGTATGTATTTTTTACAATACAACAGGGTCTCAAGTGCCTTATTGTTTTTACAATATATGCTTACAATACATATAAAACATAAAACAATGAAGGACTATTGTTTTTAGAACGGATTTATGTTATTATGTTATTTTATAAATTAATAAGCAATTTTGCATCCACTAATGGATGATAATGTTATGTTTATTCTAAATGTGCGCTGCAGTCAGTGGTGTATAAAGTACCTGAAAGCCATACTCAAGTAAAAGTACAGATATCTTACCAGAAAATAACTTTGGTAGAAGTTGAAGTCACCGTTTAGAATATTACTTGAGTAAAAGTCTTAAAGTATGTGATATTTATTGTACTTAAGTACGAAAAGTATTTTTTAAATCTTAAACGTACTTAAGTATTGAAAGTAAAAGTACAAGTAAAAGCAAAATGGAAAAAAAGCAAATAAATATATATAAAAACATTTTCATACACAGCTTGAGTAGCAAGATTGTGTTCAGGTTTAACTCTTTCTTCCATTTTGTATTTTTGGGTAAGAATAAGAAGCACTTCATCCGGTACTTAAGTGTCTTTCATTCCAACATAAGAAAACATCTCTGGAATCTGCATCTGAAATAGCATTTAGATGTATTTACACAGTTTATGTATCACAGAGGGGGACATGGATGCATTTAAACTGCAGTTACAGATGCATAAATAATGTTTTGTTTTT
>NW_015642181.1:1254517-1255396 GCF_001515625.1 Sinocyclocheilus rhinocerous | reverse complement strand
ATTGCTTTATTGAACTTGTATAAAATGATTATTAAATGTGTTCATGCATGTTCATGCAATGTGTTTTTCTGCTGAAAAATTTTACTCTTTGTGTGATATAGATTAAGTTAACTATATTAAATTATATAAATATAAAAAGTATACAGAAGCATTTTTGCTGTCTACAATTTAGAATGCCTGGAATTTTGAGTTTTAATAGACTAATAAATCAACCTGCGTGCACTCTGTTTGTGATTTGGTGATTACCTACTAACCTAGACATTACTTGATAATGTCAGATCGCACATCATAACAACTTACCATATTATCGCAGACGATGCTGTGTATCGCACACCTCAGACTTGACTTGAGTGGAAAATGAATAATCCGCAGTTGTGCGCGCACTTGTTTGGTTTGCACATGAGCAAAGGTGTTTTTTAGGACTCTAACTTGCAAATGCCAGACCACTGATTCGTCAAACTTGGTTTCCTGCAGTCCGTGTTCTTCTGACTTCTGACTATTTCGTAGTAAGTAACTAATATGCTTCGGGGAAATGTATCAGAGTAAAAGCATACATTTTAATTAGGAAATGTAATTAGGAAATGTAGTTTTAAAAGTAAAAGTTGGCAGAAATATAGAAACTCATGTAAAGTACAGATACTCCCAAAAAATACTTAAGTACTGTAATGAAGTATTATTACTTCGTTACAATACACCACTGGCTGCAGTTATAATCACTTTGCTAAACAGAATTTTTAATGAAAGACCTTAGATGTTGCTTTACCTTCAACACAGGAACAAATCTCTAAAACATGGTCATGATTTAACTAAAACAAGATGACAAATTCTTAATTTCCCTTGTGAAAAATTACACTTTAGCATACCTTAAAAAAATTAGTT
>NW_015642181.1:1236407-1254454 GCF_001515625.1 Sinocyclocheilus rhinocerous | reverse complement strand
TTTTTTTTTTTTTTTTTTTTTTTACCAACTTAAGTGAGATTTAAGAACATATTTAGATGTAATTTCATAATTAATTATATTGTCTTTGAAATATGGTGTACTGTTGAATGTACGGACAAGCATTTATGGTAAAATAAAGTAGACCTTAACATAATTTCTATTGAAACTTATATGCAATTTATTTAAATATATTTTAAATTACATATTTGTAATGATGAAGTTTGAATTTAGTATTTAAAATGTATTAACTTTAAATGTAATATCAAATAACACACTATAGTTCACTTCTTTAAAATATGACAAATTATTTTTTAAAAGATTTATGATGATTTAAAATGTACTTTAAATAAATACTTTTAAGTGTATTAAAAACAGTCATGAAAGTGTATTCTTATATACTCTTAAGTACATTTATTTCATTAATACAATAATATCCGCAAGTGAAGTTTTTTAATATATTTGTTTAAATATCTGATGTACACTACAAGTGCACATTCAATACAACTAAGCACACTTCTTTTGCATAATGTGCAAAATATCTTGTAAATTTGAAAACAACACAAGGAGAACATTTTCAGCACTTAAACACGACCAAGACTATCTTCTTTTGTATTTGACGGAAAAAGAAAGACATATTTGGATGAATACATGCAGGTGAATAAATGATTAGAGAATTTTGGGGTGAACTATTTGTTTAAAAGCAGGAAAATGAAGACGCATTTCCTGGAGAAACTGTGTGAGATGTACTGTCATGCTGTCTGGCTCATCTGTGTCTGTGGCACTACCCTCTGGAGTGTAAACCTGAGAACAGTGTGTTCCTCATCCCTCACGCAACATCCACACAAAAACACACATTCCTCTTTAAAGCTTGCATGGGCATTCAATCACACACACTTCATTACACCCCTTCAGGGGCTCCATCCACTCACAAGCTGATGCCAAAAAAGCATTTATTATTTACCTTTACATAATAGTCCTAGAAGATTTATCTTAATGCCTCTTTTTAGCAAGTTTCAACCACCCTGCAGCTCCCTTTTTCTTCGTCATTCTCAAAGAAGGCACCCCATTACATAACACATCGCTTTCTCTGCACATCTTTGTGTAAGACGAAGAGAAAGCAGCAGAGTAGGAGTGGACCTGTCAAAGAATGTTTAAACACATGCTCTCCCCCAAACAAGGCAGAGATTGATAACACTGCAGTCAATCACGACGGCTGAAGAATTCACATAGCCGTCTCCATCAGACTCATGTGGTGGAATTCAGAGAAACCCTATTAGTGCTGTCAGTCAAAACTCAAACCAACAGCCGTGATTGGCAGAGGAACACAGGAAACACAGAAAGTGGAAGACAGGAAGTGTAGGCTACAACACGAGAAAAGAGAGGGGCTATGTTTGACAATAGAAATACTAATAATAATTATAGTACTTTTACAGTATTTGCAGTATGCAGGATGTATACTGTAAACTGGGCTGAGTACTGAAACACACAAGGCAATGCAGTCATCTTGATCTTTTTCAGTGCGCCGAATGAATCAAAAGTACTAAACAATATTTAAGTTATATAAATAATGTTTTTACTGACTGATGACACCCCAAGATATTTTAAAAATGTTTATTCATTATTTGTAGCGCCAGCCACACAATAATTGCAATAAGCTTTGTGCTTTGTTACTTTTAATATAACACAAAGTCTCAGCTTTCAAATTCTGTCAATTTTATCAGGAAATACAAACAATACATGTGTTTTTACGCTGTTTATTGTGACATGAGATCACTGTATTCGCCTCAGTTCAAGCGGCATGTGAATTAATCATCTTTTCTTCTTTTCTACTAGGTACAACATGAATGAACATCAAAAGGCATGTTGAAAGAAACAGAACAACTGAATGAAAGGAATGTCTCATGTAGCCTAATTGATCAATCAGTGTTTCAACTGCAGAAAAAATGCTAATAATACAGCTTGTGAATAGTCACGTAACACAACTTTTACCTCAGAAAAGCCAACAATATAACTTTGCCAACATTGTTTTATTATTCTCATAAATCAGCCGGTTAACCGAGAGAATGGCTAGTCTCGACAGTCTGTTCTGTGCCATGGGGCTCCGCAAATAATATTTTATTAGCTTCAGTTTTGAAAATGAGCACTCTGCTTGAGCCACAGTAACAGAAGAGAATTAAAATGAAAGAAAGGAAGAGAATTAAAATTTTGCAGATGTCGCTGAAACTGTGATCCAGTTGTGATACAGTCTTTTTCACTCGCTAGCTCCAGCAAATTCTCACACAGTGATTTTTTTTTCTTTGACCGCAGTGATGCAGCGTTTGCACATTGTTAAAAAAATGCAGTTCTAGGGCAGCTGGGGTTGCAAAAATAACAAATGCACAAAATAAATTACATTTCACAAGGGACTCCTTAGTACTTTTTTTTAAAAGTGACATCACTTCCACCATTCCATACATGTCTTTTGAAAATATATCTGTAAATGTTCTGTACTAAGGACATCTCTAACAGGTTCAGGAATGAAAGCCAGGCAGCATTGCTGAGATCGCATGACTCAATCTCTCAAGCGCTCCCGCCTCATCAAGGCAGCACTTTCACAATGTGCTTTAATAAAGAACTTCCGTTTCCGTGGAGCGCTGTAGCTCCAACAGCTGGGCTGTAAAAGCTCGAGCAGATGAGATGACGTCCAAAGCCCTCTATGCAGCTGAATGCTGTTATTTATTAGTCATGCGTGATCATTAGCTGGCATGTTCCTCATCTCCACCACCACACCAATCTCCACGCACTTCATAACAAAGACTACGGATCACGCCGTTAGATTGCTCAAAATTACGTTAAATGCTTCCGTGCAAATGTTGATACATAATTCAGAAGTTCCACCATCTTGAGATTGCAATTGAGCAATTCCATGAACTGGATGCAAAATACGTATTGATATGTATTGTTTTCCTCAATACATGTCAGTAAAAGGATTACCTCAGGTAGTCATACTAAATTTTTTGAATTATTGGGCTTCTCATCTTTGTTTTTATAGGATGATGGAGTAGATACAGGAAAGTAGGGGATATTTTATTTTCTATTCAGTTTTATTTATTTATTTATATTGTCAATACAGCCTTATTTTGCGTAATTTTACTTTCTATAAATAAATATAAATGTAATCAAATAAAAAAATGGTTAAAGATTAGTCCAAATTCGGACCAGTTTGTAGTTATTGACAAATTTATATTTCCCATTAATTAAATAAAATATTAGTTTGATCTTTCTTTTTAACATGGTTAACAGAGTTGAATACTTGATTCTAACAAATGAAGATAACTCTATAATTTGTGCAAATGAGAAAATTGTGAAAATTGTATTGAATTATTTATCTTCCCATCATGCTGTCGAAAGAATTCAATGTCACTTTTTAATTTAGGTGGCACATTATTTATTATGTATGTATGTATGTGTCACGATTGCCTACGGAAGGGAACGCGGAACGCAGGAGAATCACAATCAATAGACTTTTAATATCCGAAACAGGGAATGAATGTAGCACAATGGACAACAGACACCAGACAAAGGAAACACGGAACAGAACACTCTTTATATACTTGACTTGACGAGGGGATGACAAGACACACCTCGGAGCAATGAACAATTAACATGAGGGAGAAACTAGGTCAGGGCAGACACATGGGGGGGGGCACAGACAGAGTCCAGGGGCGTGACATATCGCCCCCCTCCCGGAAGGCGCAGGAACAACACAGGGAGAGACGGGTGGGACCTTGGGAGGAGGCTCGGAAGGAGGACGGACACCCGGGAGGAGGACGACAAACAGAGTCCATGGCAGATCAGACTGAGGGAGGAGCCAGGGAGGAAACAGGAGGGACTTGGAGCATGCAGTGCCAGGTGGGACCCAGGGCACAGCCATAATGGCGTCCCACGGTGGAGCCGATGGAGGGAGGAGCCATATCAGCGGTGGGCCTGGGCTTGAGCTCCGCGCAGTGGGGAGATGGTGGGCTGGGCTCAGGGTCTGGCTGCTTTCCGGATCAGGGGTAGACACTCTCCAGACACTGGATGATCGCTTCCCTCCAGCTCAGTCCAGTGGTGTCTGGGAGGTCGACGGGGTGATGGTAATTTGCCCCCATCCAGAACAGTGAGTTCAGCGTAGCGTCGTCGAACGCCGTTAAAATGGCGAGCTGGCTGAACTCAACCGCATACTCCAATAGGGAAAGGTCCTTTCGGGCAAGGGAGGTAAACTTCCAGGTGAGGGGATCCATAGGAACACGGGGAAAACAGAAAACAAACATTGTAAAAACCACGGAAAACAAAAACTGGGGGAAACACGCAAATAACACTGTTTAGGTCTGGTGTTCTGTCACGATTGCCTACGGAAGGGAACGAGGAACGAGGAACGCAGGAGAATCACAATCAACAGTATTTTAATATCCGAAACAGGAAATACATGTAGCACAATGGACGATAGACACCGGACAAAGGAAACACGGAACAGAACACTCTTTATATACTTGACTTGGCGAGGGGATGACGAGACACAACTGGGAGCAATGAACAATTAACATGAGGGAGAAACTAGGGCCCCGTCCACATGGAGACGCGTTTAGCTGTATATGCATAAATATTTTTTGAAACCGATATTTTGTTAAACCGGGTCCAAGAGTGGATAAATCTGAAAACGCCACCCTTGTGTTTTCGTGTGAACAGCGAATCCGTATATTTTCTGAAACGATGATGTCATCAGCCCACGTATATACTTGACTTGACGAGGGGATGACAAGACACACCTCGGAGCAATGAACAATTAACATGAGGGAGAAACTAGGTCAGGGCAGACACATGGGGGGGGGCACAGACAGAGTCCAGGGGCGTGACATATCGCCCCCCTCCCGGAAGGCGCAGGAACAACACAGGGAGAGACGGGTGGGACCTTGGGAGGAGGCTCGGAAGGAGGACGGACACCCGGGAGGAGGACGACAAACAGAGTCCATGGCAGATCAGACTGAGGGAGGAGCCAGGGAGGAAACAGGAGGGACTTGGAGCATGCAGTGCCAGGTGGGACCCAGGGCACAGCCATAATGGCGTCCCACGGTGGAGCCGATGGAGGGAGGAGCCATGGAGGAGGAAGGGCTGACAACTCCAGGGGGGCGACCAACGGCGGCGGAGCAGGTGGCGGAGGAGCCCGAGGTGGAGACGGAGAGCCGATGAGCCAGGGTGACGAGGAGGATCTGGAGGGCCGAGGCGGAGCACATGGCTCCAGCGACCGAGGCTGAAGCGGGGATCCAGAAGGCCGCGGTGGAGCCGGAGCGACAGAAGATCGAGGAGGAGCCGAAGGGATGGAGGAGCCTGACAAAGCCGGAGGGACGGAGGGACGAGGCGCAGCCGGAGGAGTGGACTCTCGAGGCGACGGATGGTCGACAACAGACCAAGGCGGAGCCGGAAGGACAAGGGAGCCCAATGGAGCCAGTGGACTGATGGGCCATGGCAGAGAGGAGGGAGCTAGGAGCCATGGAGGAGCCGCGTTTTTAGTGTATCTCTGTGGCAGAATTACAGCACCACATACTGGTCTGGCATGTATATTACATCGTTTTGTGGTTTCGTGTGGACGCAGAACATAGTTCACCGACAGAGGAGGAAGGAAAGGGGGCAGGTCGGAAAACAAGTCAATTAAGTTTTCCTCCGCTTTGCATTCTCCCAAATCCCTTTTCAGCTCACCCTCAGCCACGGTGCAGGGGGCGGAGCTCCAATCCACGCTCTCTCTGTCCACGGCTTTCTCCCTCGTGGCGGGCGTTGTAGTCAGCTCTCGCACCTGGTCTGACGATCCGTGAGGCTCCGGCTCCGTGGCGATCCTCAGCTCTGTTACACTCCTATGCGATGGCTCATCGGTCGCTACAGGCTCTGGCTCTCCATCAGCGGTGGGCCTGGGCTTGAGCTCCGCGCAGTGGGGAGATGGTGGGCTGGGCTCAGGGTCTGGCTGTTTTCCGGATCAGGGGTAGACACTCTCCAGACACTGGATGATCTTCTTGAGACGAGGGGGAAAAAAAGATTGGATAGGGAAAGCTCTGGGTTCATGTGGACATAGCCTAGGTCAGGGCAGGCACATGGGGGGGACACACAGACAGAGTCCAGGGGCGTGACATTATGCATATATGTATTTATTTATTTATTTATTTAATTGAGAGAAATAATGTGATAACATAAAATGCTAAAGTATTAAAATATGTTTTACTTTAATAGAATACCAATTCAACAGATTAATGTCATTTAATTGTTAGATACAGAAGGTCAAAACGTTTGATGAAGTGTGTAAAGTATTTAAAACTTTAGCTACTTTCAATTATAAAAAATACTATTATATTTTTTTATATAATAGTGTAGCAAATACATGTCTCAAAAAATGCACCTCTAAACATAAAAAAAAAAAAGTAATGGGACATGACAGTTGTCCATTTTCATGGCATTTGATAAGTGTCTTAACCGCAAAGTGTACAAAATAGGTGTTTACAATAACTAATAAATGTATTCTATTATTGGTAGACAAGCGTTAAAATGTTATTGGTTTGTTGCTCAAAAGCGTGAATGATAAAGCTGATGACTAAGGCAGAGATCAATGAGACAGACAGCTCAAGGTCAGAACATAGACCATCTGCTTATTGATGCTGGATTAGTTTTCGTGGAAACCCACACATATTCCAACAAATTGCCTTATGTTCTTGAAGATGTGGTGAGAAGTGTGTGAAGGTGCGCAATTAATAATGCAAGAGGTTCCAGTCCTTCTGACAAGCAGAAGAAACATTGTAAACATTTGATTTTTATGCATGAACATAATGCTAGCCAATCCATTCAATCAATATTGGGGCGATTCTCGTGTAGCTGCATTCAAAGGTCTTATATTGAGTGAGTTTCCTAGCAGTGACCTTATGCCATCCATCCTTGACCCCCGGGAAGCTTCTAAACTCTCATTTACCAGATGGACAAATGCAGGATTAGAGAGACTGTGCACCTTTTTCCCAAAACACCATAAATAATTGAGCGCTAGCAGAGGTCAATCCTGGAGCAGGTCTAATTAAGGACTGAGGTGAAGCGTGGAGTCTGGCGGTTTCTGATCCATGAAGGCGAGAACACAACCTCATCAGGTGCTTTTGTATGTATGAGTCAAGAAACGCTTGTGCAATAGCATGCTGTAGGTGCACAGTGAAAAGAAACAAAAAGCCTGGCCTACACATTTGTATATATGTGCATGTCTTTGGTAGTTTGCTTTTTCAATTGACATTGATTGATTGATTTAACTTTTTTTGTTTATCTTTCTCAATAAGATGAGGAATCTTGTATTAAGAAAGTAAATAGGGTCCGTTTTGAATTCATGGAAACGTTTACAAAGGGACTAACTACTTTAGCAAGATACTGAAGATTGTCATGGGTCAAGCAGAACCCACGCAGAACAGCTTGGCTAAGATGTTAGAGGTGCTAGTCTTTTTGAGGCCTAGCTAACATTAATCTGATTGGTGATAATGTGGGGAGTAGTTCAAGTGACGTGACATGTGGCCAAGTATGGTGACCCATACTCGGAATTAGTGCTCTGCATTTATCCCATCCAAAGTGCACACACACAGCAGTGAACACACACACACCGTGAACACACACCCGGAGCAGTGGGCAGCCATTTATGCTGCGGCGCCCGGGGAGCATTTGGGGGTTCGGTGCCTTGCTCAAGGGCACCTCAGTCGTGGTATTGAAGGTGGGAGAGAGCGCTGTACATTCACTCCCCCCACCTACAATCCCTGCCGGTACGAGACTCAAACCCACAACCTTTGGGTTACGAGTCCGACTCTCTAACCATTAGGCCATGACTAGTTGGCTCCTCTTTCCAACATTCGGGGGAAGGAATAGGAGGTAATGGCTAGTGTTGTGTCCCCCGAGTCTTGCGGCGTGTAAATTACATCTAGTTTGGCCTCCACGGAGTCAAGGGTTTTCTCTCCGTCAGAGCCGTGCACTGTTCCCTTCCCCGTCATCACCAAATCCACTGAGATATTTCTGATAACGCTAGGTTAATAGGGATGTGACCTGTGCTTTGTGTGGGAGAGAGAAAAAAGAGTTGGGAAATACAGCAAGAGATATGTTTGTGTTGTTAGTGTTAGTGTGTATAAAAAAAAAACTGACTTTTGAGCATCAGCATTAAGTCCTGTTTTTACTGCACCTTATTCTGGCCAAGAACCACCTGCTTAGACAGCAAGTGGCTGCCTGAAAAACATGCAAAGTATAATACCGCAACATTACCTGAGCATTACTATGCCTCAGTATATATTGTCATACTGTCATTGTTGGAAAGGTGTCAAATATGCAGAAGATGCTGTAAAACCAAAGAATGTGAAGGACATGGAGGTTTTTCTAAAGAACAGCGGACAGTTTAACTGCTCAGGACAAACAACAGACTCATTACCTGGATCATCCAGGTAATGACAGATAGTTAATATTCAAGGGCATATGTACAGTAAGTTTTTGAATGTAGGCATTTTTTCTTTTTATTTAATAATTTTGTCGTGTGGAGTACAGGTGCATCTCAATAAATTAGAGTGTTACTTCAGTCTGTGTGCATTGAATTTATTTAATACACGAGTTTCACAATTTGAGTTGAATTACTGAAATAAATGAACTTTTCCACGACATTCTAATTTATTGAGATGCACCTGTATATGTAAACATCTGTTATGTTAAATGGACTGAAGTGGTGTGGATTACTTGTGGATTATTGTGATGTTTTTATTAGCTCATTCTGACGGCACCCATTCACTGCAGAAGATCCATTGTGGAGCAAGTGATGTAATGTATTAAAAATATATTTAAATACATGAAACACAAGTTAATATAAATTTAACCTATAATATATTTGTATTTAATAGTAAATAACATGCTGTTAAGCGTTCTAAATCATTACATTCAATTCACACTTAAGTATATTTTTTTGAAGTATATAATTGCTGTAATAAGTACTTTTAAAGTATGCTAAACTGTGCTTCTTTTTTTCGCATGGATTGGTAACATAAGGCGGAAGATTGGTTTAAGATTGTGAAGCCAGGTGCACAGACAGGAGAACGACGGGTGTTCTCTGATCCACTTAATCCATGCAAAGGCAGTGACTTGGACTGACCAAAAGCATAAGGCCACACCCCATCCTGTGCCGGTCAAAACGCACCAGAGCACGGCAGTGTGTCTGTCATTAGCCTCCCGATGGGCCGGGCTCCAGGGTCAGGGTGGCAGCAGGCCATTTGGACATAGAGGTGAAAGAAGAGGACAACTGGAGAGGGAGGAGGAAAAAAGGTGGAGACTGCTGGTGGAAAAGAAAGCGGGCCTAAGGTGAAGACTGTACCTATGGGGGATTCACACTCACACACAGATTAATGGATGGTGGAAATAATCAGCATGGAGGGAAGGTGTGTAAGACATATGAGGGATTTGAGGCACGAGGGAGGAATCACTTCCCAATGGAGATAAATGAGAGAGATGCTTGAAAATGAGAGATCTGGAGTTGGCCCCTCCAGGATTTTAGCAAATATTAAAGGAGTAGTTCGGTATGTTGTTTTATATTTTCAGTGGAACATAAATTGAGAATTTTTAAAGCATCTATCCAAAGCCCTTTTTTCCAAATGAAAAAAGTCCTGTAGCTAAGACCTTTTTTCCCGTCCTGTAGCTAAGACCCACTTTTCCAATAGTTCTCATTATCCTGCTTATAATGCAAACTCCATCATTTTGGCCCACAATAATCAGAAAAAAAAATGTTTAAAAATATACTAGTGGGATGGTGTAGCTCTGAGAAGAGTTGTTAACAAATATTTTGTGTAATAATAAACTCTTCTGAATGCTGAAAACTGATTTTCTGGAAACACTTTACTTTATCTCTTTCCCTGGCATTGACAAGTTTTTTTTTGTCATTTATGACACAACCCTTTCCTGCCATTGACGAGTTATTCCTGCAATCCTAGTTTTCACTGTTATACAGTAGGGGGCGCTGTTCTGAACGGACCTTCCGAAATACGCGTGAAGAAGATGGTCTGTGTAATTCAGAAGGAGTGGACAAAAGTTGTTTACACACAGGTAAGCTAAAATGATCACCAAAAATACAACAGCATCTTAATCAAAATAACGTAATATTACGGAGAAAATTGCTGATGTCCACAAAGAGGTCTTTGACTGTGCAGTCTTTGGAGGTGAAAAGATTTTTATTTATTTTTTATTAAACTTATCCCCACATTCTGGTGTTAAAGGGATGGTTCACCCTAAAATGAAAATTCTGTCATCATTTACTCAGCCTCGACTTGTTCCAAACCTGTATGAGTTTCTTTCTTCTGCTGAACACAAAAGAAGATATTTTGAAGAATGTTAGTTACAGCTGACGGTAGCCATTGACTTCCATAGTATTTTTGCCCATACTATGGAAGTCAATGGCTACTGGCAGCTGTTTGGTTTCCAACATTGGTTCCAGCAACTTGAGGGTGAGTGAATGATGAAAAAAAAGTTTCATTTTTGGGTGAACTATCTCTTTAAAAAAGGATCTGGTTTTTTTAATCTTTATTTACATATTCATACATTAAAATATTCTGGGGGTCATGAAAGATTTGTGAATATGATCCAAAATGCTGGTCCCAGCTGCCAACTTAAGAACAAAACTCTGGCAGGAAAATAGTTAATGTGTCCTTGTGTTCTTGTTACACAATGTAAAACCCGATAAGTTACCAGAAAATAAAGCTGTCAGGCATTGACGGCTAATTTGACTTAGAAAATGACAAGCATCAGATATGGAGTATAAAGCGAATCTGTGGATGGTTCAAAATTCACACAGGTACCCCGTGACTTTTGCATGGCCAGGGATGAAGAGGCAGCCAGAAAAGCATGTGTGTGTGTCTGTGTGTGCACATGTAATTCAGTTTCCCCTCTCTCTCTCGCTCCACATCCCCCGCTTTATTCCAGACGCTGTAGAGTGAAGTTATTGCATGTGACATGCTCAGCAGTAGGAGAGGGGTGCGAGCTGAAAAAATTGCATTACTCCACAAAGCAGAATGCCAGGGGAACAAGATGAGATACATCTCTGCTTCTTGATAACACTAGAATTATTTAAAGTAGAAGAGGGGGAGAAAGAGTAGAGAAATGTTCCAGTCTATATTTAGATTGGGAGCAATCGCAGCAGAACAGACAGGCGGAGCTTCTATCTGCTTCAAATGAGCTACACGGTGGGCCGTGAGCGGGCAGATCTATCAGTCTCTGAGCTTCAGATTAAACTACAAACTGAATCAGAGGGGAAATTAACTGAATCAGTTCTAAAAGCACAGACGCATTCTTATAGGCTATTTAATCATGATTATTTAATGTGATAACAGTTGTTTTGTAAGGTTTTTTTAATATGTGTAATTACTGAGTTCACCATTTTGTTTGGATGATCTATCTATCTATCTATCTATCTATCTATCTATCTATCTGTCTGTCTCTGTCTATCTATCTATCTATCTATCTGTCTATCTATCTATCTGTCTGTCTGTCTGTCTGTCTGTCTGTCTGTCTCTGTCTATCTATCTATCTGTCTGTCTGTCTGTCTGCCTGTCTGTCTGTCTGTCTGTCTGCCTGTCTGTCTCTATCTATCTATCTATCTATCTATCTATCTATCTATCTATCTATCATATCAGTGTTATAGTTAACTAAAACCATTATATGTCATTATTTAACATAAAATAAACATTAACTGAAATAAAATAGTTAAAATATAATCTAAAAAGCTTTGAACTTATTTTACTCCAGCTATTGGCCAATGTTTCTCATTTTCATTTAGTTTAATTTGATGTAATAAAATAACTAAATTTAAATAAAAAATGAATAAAAACTATACATGCATATAAAAAAAACAATAACTAATAAAAAAATGACAAAAAACAATAAAATGACTAAAACTTTAAATAAAATTTAAATAAAACGGAAAAATACAAAAGAAAATCTAATTCAAAATATTAAAAAATGAATTCTATCTCAATGATACTAAATTAACATTATAACAAATTAGATTTCATTTCATTAAAAATGAAAGTTACACCATCTTATTTGCAAGTTTCCCAAATCAGATGCCTGATCTTGATCTTAAACATTCCTTCCATGCACACAACAGATTCCAACGTGTGCCAGATGTCTGTGAGAAAATAATTACAGTCAAATAAAGAGCGAGTAAATGGCTAAAATGGTCTTCCATCATCAGGACCTTGTATGTGCTAATTGCTTTAATTACACGCCTCTAAATCAGTTCACTTTAATTATATTTACCCTTCCATGTTAAGACAAGCCCACAGTTTCCTGTGAATGCCACTAAACTGCAATTACTGTAAGCCAAAAGGCTCTGCTGAATAAAGCACACAACGACATCTGTCTAAATCAATACTGCATCGGCACATGGACAGCAGAGACTGTCCATCAGTGAATTAGCTCAGCCCTTATTTTATCCTAGATTGCTTCAGTGCATATTCTGCACCATGTTCAATGTGAACATCTGTATTGTTCTATAATGCCACTGCCTTTGTAAATGTGACTTTTGCTGTATTTTAGAATTTTCCTGGATTAAAACAAGCTGAGCTCAGTGTATGCAGTCATGATGTACTTCCTGTGGACCGACCTTTCTCCATGTAAAAAGTCCCTTTTTATTCTTACACATATGTATAAATTAACAGATTTAACAGCATTTCATGATCATGACAGGAGTCCATAGAGCTTAACTCAAATTGATCCCGGAACATTTCTTTAATGCTTAAATTAGTGCCATTAAAAAGGCATTCTCCTTCTAATGGCTACATTACATTGCAGCACAAGTCTAAGAATATTAGTCACTAAAGTGCCATTAATTTTAACACGCCTAAAGTAATAAAGTACATAATAAAAATGGGTGCAGTCATTAAAGCTTACCGGAAAGTACAGGAGGAGCGCTCCAAACAAGATGGCCTCTAGCAAGATGAGTCCTGACGCTTTGATACTCTGAAACACATCAAAAATAACATCACATTGGAAAACCTCTCTCTTTAAACTATTCTTTTGCTAGAAATGGGTCAGTGGAAAACCATCCATTTGTGACTAGTGCATAACTTATCCCTTTGCACATAAATGCATTCTCATTGGACTATTCTAATGTGTTCACAGACGTTGATTCATCTTTGTTCTCTTCACACTGATGCCTTGCCCTGGAATAAATCTGCTCTGTTTCAGAATAACATTCACAACTTTACACTTTATTTTGATAGTCCACTTTAGACATTCTACTAACTATAAGTAACTTTGTAACTACATGTCAACTACCAGTCATTAGAGTATTTGTAGACTGTCTACTTAATCTGCTAACACTTTATTTTGTTGGTCCCCTACAGACATTCTACTGACTATAAGTAACTTTATAACTTAAGTAACCCTAATCTATCAATCTACTAATAATCTAATAAGAGTCAGTTAACATGTAGTTGCAAATGAATGAGAGTTTGTTGACATGTAGTTGCAAAGATACTCATAGTTAACAGAATGCCTAAAGTAGACTACCAAAATAAAGTGTAGCCAACATAACTATGAAAAACTGGTAACACTTTAGTTTAAGGACCAGTTCTTACTATTAACTAGTTGCTTATTAGCATGCATATTACTAACATATTGGCTGTTTATTAGTATTTATAAAGCACATATAAATGTCTTATTCTGCATGACCATATTTTCAAAATATGAGGAATTTAATACAACCCCCTACCTAAACGTAACAACTAAACTTAACTAACTACCTTACCGATCAGCAAATTAGGAATTTATTTAGGCAAAAGTCGTAGTGAGTAGTTCGTTAATAGTGAGAATTGGTCCCCCGACTAAAGTGTGACTGAAAAACTGTATTTTTACACTTTTTAAAGACTTTTTTTAGTAGTGTTTGCTATCAAAAGGTGCTTTGGTTGCTGCCAGAGTGTTGTTATTCAGTTGCTAAGGTGTTCGGGGTGGTTGCTAAGAAGTCCACCTCCAAGTTTCACTGATATTCTGGTCACATTTCTCCTTAACAAGCTGCATTATTTGAGGTACAGTATCTATCCTCCTTATTGGACATATACTATACCTGCAGCAATTTGTAACTTGAAGGTGCAAAGCTTCCGGTGTCATTCATTTCCTTTTTTTTTTTTTTTTTAGTTGTACAAAGACAGTCTGTTAAGATTTATCAGTTTGCAAACTGGAATTTGTTATCATCATGTTTCAATTTACTGCCATAATCATATACATAGAAATAGTTTTACCGTTTACTGCACATTGATATTCTTCTAGTTATTTACCTATAGTGGCTAATGAATCAGAATTCTCACACATTCAAATAAACTTGTTTACATTCGTGTTGCGAAATAAGGTGAATATCAGGATGCCCAATCTTTCTTCTGGAGGGCCAATATCCAGATGAGTTTAATTTCAATCTAAAATTAAACACACCTGAACCAGGTAATCAAGGTTTTCAGTACCACTAAAAACGCCCAGGCAAGTATGTGGCAGGTTGGAATTAAACTCTATATTGCATTTGTTACACATTGAGATATTTATGTTATCCAGAAAAGCTAAAATGCATTTTTTTTTTTCTGTGGCACTGCGGCATGTCTTTTTCATCTGGCCAGCTGGCTCAGGTATCCTTTAAAGCGGAGCAAATGAGCATCACATTAAGAGGCAACAGGTGAGCTGTCAAATGCTTTCTGAAATCAAACGGCCAATAGAAAGCACTTGACAGCGTGAGCTGAAACAGAACAACATTTCTAATACTAACTCTGTCGCTTCCATTTAGACTTCTCCAGCATTTATGGATCGCTTTCAGGCAGCACAGGCAGACGGAGCATGCTTCCAGAGTAAATTAAAATGCTGGCACTATCAAAACTGAGTGCTCTACATATCGACAGCCTAAACGGCGCCTCACTGCAGGGATTAATGAACCTTCCTTGCAGTCAGTGTGAATCCAGTCTACTATTACTCAGGCCACAGACTGCTCAAGCTGAGACAGTAGCATGTGTGGCATACACTTCTGAAATACTCTCCATATATATTAATAATGTCCTAAGTATAGTAAGTAGCTGTCCATATTCTTAATATGTACACTAATCCACAGACTCCTCCTGAGAGAGAGAAAGAAAAAAAAAATGAATCTAATTAACAGAGAGACAATCCAGAGTTTGGGCATTCAATTAACTGACATCTTCGAAGAGAAGGTCAATGTTAAACTACAAGATGAACTAAACCATGCTGGCTTATGTCATGGTTGACAGAAGTCACTAAACCTGCTAAAATTATTCAAATATATGGGTAAGGAAACCTGTCAAGAATATTTTCAAGTTTAATGCTAAAAACAAAACTAAATTAAGAAAATGAAATATAATACATCTTAAAGGGTAAAAATGAAAATTCTCCTAAAGGCACAAACGCATTTGCTTGGCACGTGACAACCAATGAGGTTCGTTCTTGTGTGTCAAGCAAGTCCATTTGATCTGCCGTTGACCATATTTCATGTGCTCTATGTATGTGTGCTTATCAGCGTTTATATATGAATGAAAGTCTAAATTATTGAAATTAAAAATTATTAAAAAATATTGAACATTTCGATTGCATGGACTTTCAATGGATGGACAAAAATGATGAGAGAAAATATTATAAATATCTGCGTTCCAAAGATGAATGAAAGCCTTATGGGCTTGAAAAAAAATGGATGACATAATTTACATTTTTTGGGTAGAACTAACCCTTTAATTGAAATAATTAGCATTAAAAAAAGTGATTTGCATAAATCATAATAGTGTTTTTTGACCATATACTTAGTCAATATAGTCTCTCATTTCATTCAGTACCATCAGTTCTCTCAGTTATCACACTGACCTTTAGGGGTACAACAGCTTATCACTGGGGCAGTACCCTTGAAGGGACACCTTTGTATCTTCTTTACCCATAACGGGTGCATGTTACTACCTTAGAGTAGTACTCTTATGGTACTAATTTACACCTTTTGGGGTAAATAAGGTACAAAGGTGTCCCTTTGAGGGTACTGCCCCAGTGATAATCTATTGTACCCCTAAAGATAAAATTTTTGCACATTTCTTTCTGAGAGATAATAAACTGTGCCATGTAATAAGAAGGATAATGAAGTCAGCCTCATCTTTATGTCAGATTCTATTCTCCATGTTGGGGTTTATTTTGTGATAAAGATTGTCTGAATGTACATTATCCATTACGTATGATGTCATGGAAAACACTGCGACACTGTAGAAAAACAAGATCTCTGTGATCCCTATCCCTTTCCTTTCCTAAGGTAATAGTTTGCAGCAAATAACACCTCTTTTTCCTTCCTCTGTAATTCCTCTGAAAATGTTGTCTCTTTCCCTCTAATGGTGCAATCCATTCATTGAGCTTCCTAGAAACTCCATTCTCTCTGTCCTTTATCAACCTTGCTTGTGTCTCAACCTGTCTCTGCTCTAAATATCTCCTTAATTAACTCATATAAGCTTAAAATACGCCATTCCTTGGCATGCTGCCTTAAATTCTGAAGTAAAATCAAAGTGCAAAGTGACAACCGGCAGTGATTAGTATATTGTACTTTTGCAATTATGTTGAAATTAATTAGTCATTCAACTGAGCAGAGTTGACAGATGAAAACAAAGATGTCGTAACATGACGAAACCAAGGCTCATTGGAAATATGTGCCTCTAACTACATGTTTGCAAAACTCCAAAAATGTACCTGTGCATACATTTCACTGCAGTTTACATCTGAAATAAACACTGGAGGAAATAAAACGCCAACAATTTTTATTCCTTGTCACTGAACTTTTGCTTGCAGTGGCAGATCATCAATTATGTAAGAGTTGTTTTTGTGTGATTCCATGCACAATACTGTCGATCTCAAAATGATTTACAATAGCGATTGATTTGTAAATGAATACATTTTGACGTTTACATCACATAACCAGCTCTATATGTATAGCTTTTCTGATGTAGTAAACGTCCTCGCTAGCTCACCTGCTGCACTTGCGATGTGAAGCACCTGTGACACCCAATTCACGAATAAAAGAGCACAAAAAAATTGTACAAGCAAGCTAAAATAATATGGTTTCTTTAGCAAATGCATTTTTTGTCTTAAGTTTGTCTTTGTTAACATTATCAGTTAGGTTGAGTGTAGGTTAGGGCTGCACGATAAATCGCATATGATATTTAACGCGCATCTTATCAGTAAAGCCAGTTCTGTAATCAGCGGTAAATCTCCATCACGTGCGGGCTTTCACATTGAGCAGCATTAACTACACAGAGCCGTTGTTCACTGACGAGCTGCGCAAAACCACGTTCATATTCGCGCGATTTTTTGCGCAGCTCGTCAGTGAACAACGGCTCTGTGTAGTTAATGCTGCTCCATGTGAAAGCCCGCACGTGATGGAGATTTACCGCTGATTACAGAACCAGCTTTCTGACAAGATGCGCATTAAATATCGCATGCGATTTATCGTGCAGCCCTAGTGTTGGTGGAACATTATTTTCGAACGCAATTAAGCTTTTAGTACCATTTACTGAACATTTTACTTTCGAACTGCCACAATACGGACAACAACCAACAAATCACATTCATCTGTTCTGGATACATTTACAGCACTTTTAGTGCCACTCAATGGTCCTTTCACTGTGAATGTTTCGTGAAACGTGCAAGAAGCAAAGTTAAATCATTTTGTAGAAATGTAGCCACAGACATGTATAACGTAGCATAACGTAGAACACACTTGCAACATTTTTTTATAATAATGTATCTTAAAACCATTTTGTTACTAATTTAACAAGGAATGCTACAATATCAACGTTGTCATATATATATATATATATATATATAAACACGTTTGCATCCACTCTCAACCATTAAAATCAAACAGGTTTTTAAAGAAAACCTTTACATATGAAATTAGCAATGACACTTACTTTCAGGCCACAGGTTTGCTGTCTGTCCAACATACTGTAGTTTTTATCTGCAGCATTTTTTTTTTTTTTTAATAACAG
>NW_015642181.1:1230489-1236185 GCF_001515625.1 Sinocyclocheilus rhinocerous | reverse complement strand
GACACTTTCTTTCAGGCCACAGGGTTGCTGTCTGTCCAACATACTGTAGTTTTTATCTGCAGCATTTTTTTTTTTTTTAATAACAGCCTTTTTGTGAAGTTGATTTAAATTGTGAACAGATTTTTTTTTAATTTACTCTGAAATCAGCAGGTATTATAGATGTGTTAAAAACTTCAGCTGATTGTTTATGACACTAGGGTTCTTACGAAGGATGTGCAGAGCAGCAGGTGCTACACACAGCCAGAAACAGCACAAGTTTTGACAGACTTTTATTAAATCCTAAATGTTATTCTTATATTGTGAGTTCCTCAAATGTGTACAAGGGCGAATAAGAAGGCTGTGTCAGAGAAAAAGTGTAGAAGACTTTGAATATAGTTGTATGGACAACATTTATGATAGTTCTGTGCTAATCATTTATACCTCTTTTTGAATTTTGCAGCATAACTCAATCCATTTGCATTACATTCTGTTAAAATTATCTTTAGGGCTTTTCACACTGTGCTTCATCCCGGGTTATCGTCATTCTAAATCCCACTTTTAAACCTGGGTAATGAAACATTTCTCACTTGTAGTTTAACGGGGTTATCACCGCTTATCACCCGAGGTCATGAAACCCTCTTAATTGATCTTGTGACTCATATTTACATGCTTCGGACAGTCACAGAATCCCTGCACATTGTGTAAACAGTTGTTTCAGCACTTAAAAGGAAAAATATAAAATGGGGATAAAGTCAATTCTAGTGAAGAAGAGACTTTTATTATTACATTTGTAGTCCAAAAAGCCTATTCAGAAAAAAAGAAAATCAGCAATATATCATATGAGGATGTGCAGTGCTAGAGCCATTATGTAAACAGGTTGCGTGCTGCATGTCCAATCAATGACACTGACAGCCCAAATATACAATAAGAACGTTAACCTGGGGTTACAGTGTTAAACTGCAATTTATGAACACCCATGATTAATTATTAACCCCTGAGTAAATTATGAGCAGTGTGAAACATGAAACAAAATAACCCAGAATTCTGTTTACCTGTGGATTAGAATGACCTAGGGATAACTATTACATGCAAAAAGCCTTTTTGTTTCACAAAATAAACAAAGTCCTACAGGTTTGGAACAACATGAGGGTCTGACTTTTCATTTTGGGTGACCTATTCCTTTAACGTTATCTTACTATAATATATGTAACAAAAACTAACTGATGACATGAGACTATATACTGTATATATAAACTATTTTATTCTTGAAAAAAGCAGGACAGTGAAAGTGAAGTGACATGTGGCCAAGTATGGTGACCCATATTGCCCATGGTGACCCAGCCATATTGCTGCGGCGCCCGGGGAGTAGTTGGGGAGCCTTGCTCAAAGGTCTCACCTCAGTCGTGGTATTGAGGGTGGAAGAGAGCACTGTACATTCACTCCCCCCACCCACAATTCCTGCCGGACCTGAGACTCGAACCCCCAACCTTCGGGTTGCAAGTCAGACTCTCTAACCATTAGGCCACGACTGATGAAAAATGCAGGATAATGAAGGCCAGACAAACAACGTCAACATTATTCAGAAAGCTGAGAATATGATGGCTCAGTAGAGCAGATAAAAAAGAAACACACAGAAGACTTCTTCCAAAGCCAACTTCTGCACTGGAGGAGATCCAGGGAGGATCTATCACAGATGGATGACCTGTGGAGATGTCCACATGTCTGTCTGCCTCTCTACCCCTCTCTGCACAGTATGGAAGGAATAAGGCTTTACAATCTGTTCTAAAAGCAGATGAAACATTCTGACTTTCACCACAACTACCAATTCATAGCAAAACTGTATGAATAGTCTCACATAGCCAGATTTCTTACATCATAGTATCAGCCTCACACTGCAGCTTAAAGCAAAACAAACAATGGAAAATAAATTAATCACTGCATATAAAGTAAGAGTTTTAAAGATGGCAGTATGAAATATTAAATGTAAAACAAGCTAGAATTAGACAATGTTGTGTTCAGAGAGGTGTGAAGGAGGGCCCTGTGGGTGTCAGCTGTGCTGGGGTCCCTGCTGAGGGCCAGATTCTGTCAGCATACTACTGTTGATTCCATGTCTCTCTCTCTCTCTCTTCTTTTTTTTTGTGCATACAAGTTTTTGGGGTGCTCATTGTGGGAAAACCCTTGAGTGACAGTTTCTGAGCAAATAACTTATCAATTAAACATAAGGGGTGTGGTATTGTAGTGCTCCAATACAAGCCAACTGATGCTAAGTGTATGCTACGTGCTCAAATAAAAAAATTGTGCATGTCTGAAAGGGTGAATAAAATATTTATGTAAGATATTGCATCTAACTGCACAGCAGGTTCACTGAAAATCTGGAATTTAAAATCTAATTTAAACCTGAAAGCAAACAGAAAGTTTTGAATCATTTAAACAAAGGACAATTATGACACTGAATAAATCTGTGCTAATCATTTATACCTCTTTTTGAATTTTGCAGCATAACTCAATCCATTTGCATTACATTCTGTTAAAATTATCTTTAGGGCTTTTCACACTGTGCTTCATCCCGGGTTATCGTCATTCTAAATCCCACTTTTAAACCTGGGTAATGAAACATTTCTTCATTCAGTGTATTACATTACAAAAATGCAAAATATTTTTTTTTGTAAGTAGACTTTTATACCCCCAGTATTTGACAGATATGTGTAGACTTATAGATGGATAAACATGGACAGACAGGATATCAATAACATTTTCATGAGAATATGGTGGCAGCCTAATCGTATAAACATGTAGCATAAATGTTGTAAGTTCATATCTTGTTCTGTCCATATTGTGAGCATGGCATGGGTCATGACCTGAGAAATCAAAATTCCCTTGATCTTTTGAGATATAAGAGGTCATTGTAATATAAAACATCCTGTAAGTTTCAGAACTCAAAACTTTCTCGTTAGTCTAAAAACAGCTTATATTGAAGCTAATCTGCCAAAACGACAGGTTGTGGAATGTGCCACTTTATGACCTCCACATAAGAAGATCAACGCCTGCTTCTAAATCACTGCCTGTTTAGCCCCGCCCACCGATTCGCTCATGTAGTAAATAACGAGAGAGGCAAGGTCTACACAGAAACCAAATGATAATGATGGCTCCAAAGACAACAAGACGCTGTGCAGTGCCAAGTTGTAGAAAAACACAGTTTTTGCATTGCCTTCCTTCTGATCCCAACATTAGGAAAGACCGGATGAAGTTTATTTTTAATGAAGATCCAAAATACAAATACAAAATACAATACAAAGAAAAAAAAAGGCAGTTCATGACCTCTTTAACTCTGTGTACTTACTATACTATAAAAAACTGCTATATGAAATGTATTGAAGATTGCCTGAAATTGCATGTTTTCTTCAAAAACAATACACATACATTGATCAATAATATTTTAGCATAAAACTTACTTTTAAAGCCATTGACTGCAACTCTGCTTTGATGATAAAAGCCGCTTTTGCAGTGACATTGATACTTGTCCAGCACAAATCCATGACCTGGGATGGGCAAACACTGTGGAAAAAAAAGAGAGGATGGAAATATCGAAACTCTCGGGAAGAAAGAAAAATATACCTGGGATAAGGAGTTTCAATATATATATATATATATATATACATATATGTTTTCTGTGTATATGGTTGCTTGGAAAAAAAAAGTTTTGACGTTGCATTTACATACTTTTTTTTTAATAAATTTTTTTGGATTTTTTATAAAAGGACCAATATATTCTTCTAAAATATATTAATACTGGAAAACAAAAAAATGATGGACACTATGGATGTAGTGGCCTTAGCTGACAGTTAATTTGTTGAAATGCATGAAGTACTTATTTTTTCCCATTTACACTAAAAATAGTTATGCTGCATATACAAAATATATCAGTTTTGTACAATTACTATAGAATACTGTACATAATGTAGTACATCAGAATTTTATTTCATATTACCCATATTCATATGATATAGAACATAATTTTTTAACAGTCACAAATGACCTGCTCTTATCATCCGATCGTGGTTGTATTTCTCTATTAGTGCTACTGGATCTTAGCGCTGCGTTTGACACTATCAACCACAACATCCTTTTGAGTAGACTACAAAATTAGGTTGGCATAATTGGAATTGCATTGTCATGGTTCAAATCTTACTTATCTGACCGTCATCAATTCGTAGCAGTAAATGACGAGATATCATATCGATCACAAATACAGTATGGAGTACCTCAAGGCTCAGTACTACGACTGTTGCTTTTCACACTTTACATGTTACCCTTGGGAGATATCATCAAGAAACATGGTGTTAGCTTTCACTGTCATGCTGATGATACTCAGCTCTATATTTCTTCGCGGCCCGATGAAAAAAAACAAAAAAAACAACAACTGTATAAAACCATGTAGTACCCTGTATTATCAGTACTAAATATAGTACCTACTAGTGATATTTATACTAGAACATTCTTTTTCAACAGTCAGAAAGTTTCAAATCAAATATAGTACCTACTGGCGATTTGTGATTTCAGACGCAGCTACAGTATTATCTTTTCAATTAAGATGCTTTAGTAGCTGCCTCTGTTAGACAGTACACAGCAAGGCAGCTCATAGGTTTTGGAACAGAGAGAAATTCTGAGCCTGTATAGCTTGTACTTTATTGCTTAATTCTCAGATCTGCACAGCTTATTCTGTGTCAATAAAGACAAATGACTAACTTTCTACTAATAGTAAAGAGCCACTGGGGAGGCTGGGCTGCCGACTCTAGAGCTGCAAGCTGTGTTTCTGCTTTCAGCAGGTTCAATATATGAGTAGTGTGAGTTTGACTGAACTGATTTAAACAGTCCTCTGATATATAATATACAAACAGGGACGGTTTTGGCACAGATCTCCTCAGATGTGCCAAGGCATAATTAATCTGAATTAAAGACAGGCTCATTTGCTGAATTCAAAAAGAAAATTAATTCAGTATCTTGAGGTTTCCTTCACAAAACAACAGGTCAAATGCGGGAGTGTGTAATCATAATCCTCAGTATTTCAGACCTGGGTGTTTCATGACTCCAGTCCAGGGCCCAAAGCAGACATGTTGACCCCAGCTCAATACCGATCCACTCCAGCACACACTTAACAAGCTATGAAGGGCCAAAGCCTTCATATTTGAGCAGAACAGCAGCGACATCAGCTTTAATGAAGCATGGAATGGTAGAACACTTACACAAATCCATCTTTAGAGAGAAAAGGGCTCTATTTCTGTCTTTCATGCTTCTATAGGATCAGGGTTTGAAGACAGATAGCCACAGGAGAATGGCCAGAGAGCATTATATGGGCTCACAGCTAAACTATAAATATATAAATTACAAGTCATTTTCAGCAGCATGTTTTGAAGAGGCTACATTGGCAGTAACAGTAAAATATTGTTGGCACACTGTAGCATAAAAGAGTGTTTTAATGACCTAAGTACACTCAGTATGCAGTAAACAGAAGGATGTTATGTGGAGTGAGATTTTTGTGTTGATTATGCACAGTGAGAGCTTAAAATATCATATTTTTAGCTATGTTTGCCCCTGTAATTACAAATTCAAAACACACACACAGACACACACACACACACATATATATATATATATATATATTTATACAACAGTTCGTTCTGGTTCTCAAATCTGATTGGTTGAGAACCATGAGATAT
>NW_015642181.1:1228008-1230423 GCF_001515625.1 Sinocyclocheilus rhinocerous | reverse complement strand
ACTGAGCTAATCGTAGAGTACGTTAGTTAATATAATAAGAAACGTCTAGCTTCGCTAATTCACACTAATAACCTAACTGAAGCAGCACATGCCCTTGATACAAATTCTAAAAGTGACGTATGTTTAACTGTCAACTTGAGCTTTGAATCCATGGTTCTGCGTCCTCTAGGGGTCACTATGGGGAACGCCTCGTTGTGACCCGTGTCTGAAGTATACATTGAAAAAACACCAACAATACGTTGGCCGGCGCCTGAGGCACGGAGGAGAATGAGCTTGTGGGGATCACAGGTGGATCTGGCTGATGAGTTTAAAGAGGGGCTTTCCCTCTTGCGCTCATCGGCTGTGGACAAGAGTGAGCCGCTGGAGGATGATGTTGTTTCATTAACATCATCTGATCCAGGGGCCAGTGCTCTGCTGGGTTCAGCCCAGGAAGAGCAGGAAATGTCTGAGGAGGGCGAAGAAGCTGAGGCTGAGCCTTCCCAATCCTCCTGAACATCGAGGCGATGCGCGAAAACGGCTATGAGAAGATGCCCCCTGTAGAAGAGACGCTGGCCAGCTATCTTTCTACGGATGAGACATCTTCTCTTAAAACTCCCTCCTTGCCATCTGAGCCCCTTCAGATTACATCTCGCTTGAATGGCAGGGCATACGCAGCAGCAGGTCAGGCTGTCGCTTCATGCACACGATGGCGGTGCTCCAGGCATATCAGGCCGACCTGCTAAAAGACCTGGCGAGGGCCTTTCTCCTGATGAGGTAGCTGAGTAGTGACGGAGAGACATCTGTGGGTGAACCTGGCAGATATCGGGAAGAAAGAGAGGGGCTTTCTTCTCGATGCTCCGGTTTCGCCTTCCTAACTTTTTGGTACCTCCGTTGAGACGGTGATCGAGAAGTTCAGGGAGGCGAAGGCACGCTCAGCGGCCTTCAAATCCTTCATTCCACGAAGGTCCAGGTCTGAGCCCGAACAACATAGGGGTCCTGGTCCGTCTCGGTCTGAGGATCAGAGACGGGCACAGAAGGCTAGTGTCGCAACTCGTGCCCCTCCCCCACCTGCGTGTGGGGCTAGGAGGAAGCGCGAGTCAAAGGGAGGTAGACAAGACCTGAGGGAGGTGATCCAGACGAGGCGTTCTCAACGCTCTCATCCGGACCAGAGTAAGACCTGAAACATCTACTCACCTCCCTCGGGGGGTTTAAAATCTCTTGACTTGCATAGAAACTACCTTACTGATGGTCCGGACTCGAGGCTTCCTCGGACTTCGCCTCTTGAACTGAGCTCAAGTGCAGGAACCATGGTGGGTGAGTACGATCCATTTCAAATAACTGTTCGCTGGTGGTTGTGTGAACCCTTCTGCTAGCCTTCTTTGCAGTGTTTCCAGGACCTGTCTGTTGTGTTTCTGACCTTGTTTACGGTAGGTCCTCGGTGAGCACCCCCGCTGCTGGACTCAGAACCCTTGATATCGACTTTTACGGTGATGACCTCACTCGTCGATACTGGATCCAGACTGAATGATAGCCCTGTTTCCGGCTTCATGCTTCCTTTGCTCCCTCAGCTAGAGATTTACTGCTAGCCATTCCAGCAGTATACCTTAGATCGAGTTGATGACTTCTCAAACATAGTGTTTTGGGATGCACCATTTCCATCTATGGGCTGCTCTTTCAGAGTGCCACGAGGGCCCCTTATAGAACGGTTTTTAAATCCATGTTATGGTAAGTGTGCACGTAAGTCTTTGTACACTTTCTAAAATCCACACTGTGGTAAGTTCGCACGCTAGTACCCTGCGTTCTTTCTAAAATCCTGTATGGTAAGAGCTATGCGCGGCAGCCTCATGCTCTTTCTTGAGTGGTTTAAAACCCCGATTCCGCCTTGGGCACCACTCCACCTATGTATCCTCTGGATACCTACTTTAACAGGGTGTTGCTACTAGGGTTCTGTTGAGACAGTTCCTTCATTCATATGCAGAGCATGCAGTAGCCCCTGTGTCTGGATACCTGCTTTAACAGGGTGTTGCTACTAGGGGTCTGTTGAGACAGTTCCTTCAGCATATGCAGAGCATGCGGTAGCCCCTGTGTGACAGGCCAAGACTTAATATGATTCTAGGCTCTTGGTCGTATTCCCTTAAAGGAATCTATTCCTGATTCCAAGCCTTGAGCTCTACCCCGGGCCCAGGAGTTCTGGCCCTAACAGGTAAGTTTTTGGGGTATGTAGCCTAGGCCTTTGTCTGTAGGGAATAATGTCGCTGACAGCCGTCTTAACGTCGCAGGGGCAACTCCCATGGCTATGGTAGAGTTGGTACTTCGTGCTCACCATGGTTCTGGCATGCACTCCCCTCAGCATGGTGGCGTGGGTATACCGTTCCCCATAGCGACCCCTAGAGGACGCCTATTTATACTATAGTCGCACTGGTAGTGACGTCATGG
>NW_015642181.1:1217040-1227872 GCF_001515625.1 Sinocyclocheilus rhinocerous | reverse complement strand
CGAGTGATATTGCTCATATACATATATATATATATATATATGTATAATGCTCATCAACGCTGCAATTATTTGATCAAAAATACAGTAAAACAATAATACTGTGAAATATTATTAAATATTATTTAAATATGTAATATTGTTTAGATAAAATATTGAAATATTAAATATTAATTAAATAACAGTTTTTAATTAAATACAGCATATATTAAAAAGTATTTTATTCCTGTGATGCAAAGCTGAATTTTCAGCAGCCATTTCTTCAGTCACATGATCGCCCAGAAATCATTCTAATATGCTGATTTGCTGCTTTTTGTTGAAAACAGTTGTGCTGCTTAATATTTTTGTGACAACCATACTTTTTTTCATGATTCTTTGATGAATAGAAAGTTAAAAAAAAAGCAACAACATTTATTTGAAATTGGAATCTTTTGTAACATTATAAAGGTCTGCTGCAATTATTTGATCAAAAATACAGTAAAACAATACTACTGTGAAATATTATTAAATATTATTTAAATATGTAATATTGTTTAGATAAAATATTGAAATATTAAATATTAATTAAATAACAGTTTTTAATTAAATACAGCATATATTAAAAAGTATTTTATTCCTGTGATGCAAAGCTGAATTTTCAGCAGCCATTTCTTGTCACATGATCGCCCAGAAATCATTCTAATATGCTGATTTGCTGCTCAAGAAATATTTTATATTATTATTTATGTTGAAAACAGTTGTGCTGCTTAATATTTTTGTGACAACCATACTTTTTTTCATGATTCTTTGATGAATAGAAAGTAAAAAAAAAAGCAACAACATTTATTTGAAATTGGAATCTTTTGTAACATTATAAAGGTCTTCACTGTCACTTTTGATAAAAAAAAAAAGCGTCCTTGCTGAATAAACATATTACGTAAAAAAAATTAAAATATAAATAAATAAATCTAACTCACCCTAATTAAAATGTAAAATAAATGCATTAAAGCCATTTGTGATATTTTCTATAAAGCAAGTATAATGCATTATAAAGGCATTCACAATGCCTTAAATATATAATTTAAGTTGTTATACTCATTCATACTTTTTCATATATATTTACGAACAAGTATGAAACAATTACATAAAAAATATGAATACATTCATGGTAATAGTGCTTACACTAAAGTATAATACATTATAATGCATCATAACATGAAGAGGTAAGTGCAAAATGCAATATAAATGTGGTAATTGATTAGAACACTGATTATACAATTGTGTTTTTTATAAGGAATGTTGAATAAATTTCCTCATAATGCATTGAATATAGGCCTACAGATTTTAATCAACTCACTGTGACCAAATATTCAAGATTGGGAGATTCAAAACAAAAGCTGAACAATCGTTCATTGATTTGCCATTGATCTGAATATGGTGGTTATGACTCTGTCCTAAATATTTTGAATTTACATTTATTATCCAATTAGCTATCACATTGTGAGCTGTGGCTCTTATCCTTAGCCAAGCCGAGATCAAGCATATCTTGACTTCCACTTAAGAGACAGCAACATTCCCAATATTATTCATTGTGTACTCCGGGAACTGACCTCTTGAGCTTCAGTCAATTCCTGCAATAAAAGCTTCAGGAATCACACAACTGATAACAGCTTCTGCCTGAAATGAGAGAAACAGACTCTAGCCCATGCTGAGAGGAAGGGACAGGGTCTTCTGATAGAGCATGAGCTGACGGCGGGTATTGAGCAGGTGAGAGCTTCAGCTGGGAACACTCTATCCTAATTAAAGCCAGACAGACACATCGCCGACACAGACACTGGCAGATCTAAGCCGCTGGGAGGACACAGGATGATTTCAGTAGCTCTACACACCTACACGCTGTTCACTTTTAATCAGAGTGAGAAAGTTAGAAAGAACAGTTGATTGACCAAGACTAGGGATATAGGGATTGGTTTAGATCAGGGGTCGGCAACCTTTTGGGTATGAAGTGGTTAACCACTGTACAGTACATATTTTCTCAGTACATTTTAGTCCATATTTAATTTGCATCAGTTTGCACTTGCGTATATTCTTTTAATGTACATTATTTCCGCAATAAGTACTCTTTTTCTAAGTATGCTAAAGTGTACTTCTGTTTCACAAAGGAAAGGATGTTCAGTATACTCTCGTTTACATTTATCATTTGATCTGATTTCCAAATACCATTTTTCGTTGTATCAACTGATGTAATGCGATTCATTTCACAGCAAGCAGGTTTGGCTCAGGCTTAGAACATTACTGAATAATGTTCTGAAATGCCTATGGATCAATGAATGGGAAATATAGAGGCTGCTGATAAAAATGGGCAGTCACTGATGTTCGTTTCTGTCATCTGAAACGGCTATGCTATGCCAAAACTAATAGAGTAAACAAAGTATCTTTACAACAGTGACCCGCAGCTTTCAGAGGGGAAATTGATCTAATTTCGCCAGCCATAAATCACAGTGACCCTCAGTTGTCCACCAGTTTCTTGCATGCTCTCCCTGTTTCTCTCATTCTCTTTTAGTCTTTTTGTGAATGTCAAAGGCACAGTTGTGGCAGCTGTCAGTCAGTGTGTGGGTATGTGCTTGTCTTTGTGACAGGCTAATTGGCCCAGTGACACTGCTCACACTCAGAGCTAGAGGTTTTTAATGGTGGCGTCACACTGTCATGCCAGGAGGTCCATCCGCGTACACATACCTGTGTCCCAGCAAACACCTCGACTAATAATAAGACTCAACCTCAACTGATGTCTGACACTCTTTTATCTGTCCTACGATCCTTAGTCCAGAAGCATATAAAGTTTATTGAACATTGTGGGTCTACTAACTTAGACAAATGTAAAATTCCACTATTGGTCTGGACTGGATTTGTATTGATTTATAGTGCTGGTCTAGGTCATGGACCTGCTTTAGACCAGTAAAACTTAACTCAACAGGGGAACAATAAACAGAGAACTCGTTTACATACCAGTTGTTTCTCCTAGTCTCAAACTGTGCTCAGATTTGTCAAGATATCAAAGTCTGATTTCAAAGATTTCAGTTCAAGACCTCCAGTTTGTTCAGAGCAGAAACTGTATTTATGTCCTGTGTTCAGTGAGATCCTGTCCAAATTAACTACATAAAAGAATGGTTTTATATCTAACTTGACTGAATTTACATTTACACATATGACAGATGCTTTAATGCCAAAGTGGCTTAAGCGGCAGTCACAGTTACCATTGTTTGGAGAATTTTCAGTCATAATCGAGTCAATAGGAATCTGCACAATCTGGAATTTCGTATGAGGGCGAAAATTTCACATTAGGTTTGAGTTGGTCACGCAAATTCGCTGTACTGTCCAACAGAAAGCTGATAGTGTTATACTGTTTGAGCTACAGGAATGTAGCTACATTTTTTCGAACACTGTCAGTCACACATTTACTGCACAGTACAGTCAGATTGCGTAATATTGTCCTGTTTTGCAAGATGATGAGCTCTTGAAGCTACGCCCTCTTCTGAAAAGGGAGGCGGGAGCACCAGCTCATTTGCATTTAAAGGGACAAACACAAAAACGGTGCGTTTTGGCTCATACCCTAAAAGTGGCAATTTCAACAAGCTATAAAAATTATATGTGTGGTATTTTGAGCTAAAACTTCACATACACACTCTGTGGACATCAGAGACTTATTTTACATCTTGTAAAAAGGGGCATAATAGGACCCCTTTAAAAGGCTGCTTGTTTGGTGTGCACCAAGGTTCAGGGGGCAGCGCTGACACTTATTCAAATTAACCATACTAACAGAGCAATCGCACCAGAGTTTGTTTTAAGCGAAGAAAACCTTCCAAATCGAAACAACCTTCCAAATTCATTAACTATTCCTCCATTTATTTTCCCCATAGCAGGTTGCTTTAATTAGCTTTACATTGTTTGTTTGACAACTTTTATGCTCTTTCACAGGAGAATATGCCAGCATAAGCAAACAGCTCTACCTCAAATTGGCTTGGGAGTAGAGAAACAATAACGCTGTGGCGTGGATCTATTTTTGTGACCGTCTAAACCAGCAGGAGGGCCTTTGAAAGTGCTTCTAAACATAGAACAGCAGCACACAGCACGCAGCCCATCACTCCTGCGTCTACGGGCCGACAGATCCAGGAACAGAGTAAAGCAGACATGTGCAGTGGGACGGAGGGGTTGGGCCAGCCTGTAGGGTCAAACGCTGGCTGTACTGAGAGACAATGTGTCCTGAGATCTGGGCTCAGATCAGCTATCTGGAGTCCTCGGGTGGGCTCTACAGCAGCTGAGGGTGAGAATTAAAAAAACTAAAAATCCATCTGCTCCATATGCTGATGTCTAGCAGTTTCCATGATGATATTACAAACAAAAGGTGCATCGCAACAGGAAATGGAGCTCTGGGTGTCTTTCTGCAGCTTCCCCAGTCGGCGCAGCATGTTTCTGTCTGCTCATTAAGTCTCTGTGGAGTCGATGAGTCGATTTTCAGTATCTTCTCCTATTCCAGCTTAATTTGTAGAGACAGCTATAAGTAAGCCATCTGGATGTTGATTCCCCTGAAAAGTGTAAACACTTTTTCTCTGTGGAACTTTCAAAATATCTCGGTCAACCCGATATGTCAAACTGGTAACACTTTACTTTAAGGACCAGTTCTCATTAACTAGCTGCTTATTAGCATGCATATTACTAGCATATTGGCTGTTTATTAGTACTTATAAAGCACATATTAATGCTGCATGACCATATTTTAGATCCCTTACCTAAACTTCCACCCCATACCTAAACTTAACAACTACCTTACTAACTATTAATAAGCAGCAAATTAGGAGTTTATTGATGTAAAAGTCGTACTTAATAGTTAGTTAGCAGTTAGTACTGTCAGTTAGTTAGTAGTGAAAATTGGTCCCCTAACTAAAACGTGACTGTCAAAACTGAATCGACCAATAGTATGAGCTTGGGGTGGGGCTGTACATTTGGCAGACAGTATTCTGGAAAACTGTTTGAAACAGGTGAAATTACACACTTTACCTTTAAGTTTTCCTGTGGAAAAACAAGCACACCTTTTATACCTTTAAAAATACTACTTATTATGGAAATAACATACTTTGAAAGAATATACTTAAGTGCAAACTGTGTGTAATATTAATTTCATGTTAATTGCAAATGAATGAAAATATATTATAAGTTAAGTTTAGAGTTTAGAGTAACTGTAGAGTGCTTTTTTTTGGCCCATGTACGTGAAGGGACAGTGAAAGGAGAGAGAGGACCAGGCCTGGGACATTTTATGTCATATCTAGAAAATGTAATTAGACTAGAACTAAACTAGAACTAGACTAGAACCACTAGAACTAAACTGAACTGAATAATAACACTATTGTTATTTGTAGAGCTGCTTTCCAACATTAACACTCTTATTTTCCTGTGTATTACTGTAAAGTTGCTTTGAAACAATCCATCTTGCATGAAGCATAAATAAATGTGACTTGACTTGACATGATAATCGACTGCATGCCACTGATGCTCATAGTCAATCGTGTAAGTGTCTCCGTTCAAAGACAGAGATCCTACATTATATTGAAGCGAACCCAGAATATTCCTTTGAGACCAACTCTTGTGTTTTGGATTAATTAGAATTCTGCCTCAGTGTCACCTGATGGCATGTGCTTAAAAAACGAAGTGTATTTCTAGCCACATGTATTTAAGTCTTCATGTCATTTCCCAGTTAAATCATAGTCAGATTCATTCTCTATGCACCCAATTAAAGCAAGCACTGCTACACCGAGGGCTGTACATGACTGGAGACTACACTTTAACAAAGACACATCCTCTGCCTGTCTGACAAACATCATTAGGCAGGAATAGCTCGTCTTCTTTAATTGCAGCATCAGGCCGCAGCTGTGATGACCCTGTATTTGGGTTGTGAGGGGGTGAGTATTTCACTGACAAACGCTATTAATTGTTCGGGATTATTCTCAGGTCAAAGCATAAATGTCACAGAGATTTCATCAATACTAAAACCAGAAATTGTCTGGAACGTAGAGTTACAAGCGACAATCAATTACTTAGTTTGGGGCATTTGTACTATAAAAAAATTGAAGTGTTCATTTAATTAATTAGTTTTGGAAACAGCCCAGACCTGTACATCATCTTACATTTCAAACTGTTGACTGTGGACAAACATGAGGCTCTGTGCAGCTTAAAATGATCTGATCGCAAGCAGAGAAGCAAAATTGGGTTAAAAGGTTAGAATAGAAATTGTGCTTCAGTAATTTTGCATTAATTGCAGTAAATTATTTTAACGCGTTAAGGATTGTAAAATTAATCGCATGCGTTAACGTTGACAGCCCTAATATATATATATATTTTTTTTTTCATTTTCTAAAAAGAATAAAAATGTATATACTTTTTGACCACAAATGCACATCTTGCACTAGCTCCGCGATGTGCATCCGCAAATTCACGAATTATGTAATCACGTTGGAAAGGTCACGCGCGATTAGCACTTCGTCTGTGTACTTCGGTTCAAAAAGGTAGGGTAATTTAATTTTCTCCTCCAACTTCAAAATCTTCCGACATCGTTGTTTTACTTTTTTTTATAAAGGGCATCTGACTCTCTTTGCACATTCGCTTTGTAAACACTGGGTCGGTGCTTCCACCTACGTCATGCATGGCCTTTCCAACGTGATTACGTAATGCGTGAAGTCGAGCTAATGCAAGATGAGCATTTGTGTTTAAAAAGTATATACATTTTTATTTGTTTTTAGAAAATGACAGATAATTTCGCTAGATAAGATCCCTATTCCTCGGCTGGGATCGTGTAGAGCCATTTGAAGCTGTATTGAATCTGTAATTTGGACCTTCGGCTCGTTGGCCACAATTGAAGTCCATTATATGGAGAAAAATCTGGGAATGATTTCCTCAAAAACCTTAATACCTTTGCGACTGAAGAAATAAAGGCATGGACATCTTGGATGACATGGGGGTGAGTAAAGTATCAGGATTTTTTATTCTGGAAGTGAACTAATCCTTTAAACAGAAAACATGTGATCTATTAACTCTGACGGACATGAATCTCAGACGCCGGGCATGGAAAGTAAACGAGGTGCTCTTTCAGTCTCTGATAAACTGTATGTCTTTAACAAATATGCCTCCAGTGTAGAATATTTATCCCGAGCGGGAGGATTTTCCAGTATGCTGATCGCTTGCGTGGCTGTGGAAATAATATTTCATGTCGTTCACGGTGATGTCCCGTTATGTGAACTGAGCCTCTTGTTGCTCCTGAAACTCTCGCAGCTTCAGAGATACAGCATTCGTCAACATCACAAATAAAGGATTTGTTCTGCGTCGGGGTCACCAATGTACTGTAGCTTTAGTAGCTTAGAACTACGCATCAACAACAACTCTCTTTCTTAAAGGGGAACATACCTTAAAACCATGTATGTATGAGTGTCGGTGCTGTGTGATTTGTGTCTATTAATCAGTAATGTGTGAGATGCTTGTATCTACTCCTACAGTAGGCTATTTTGAAGACTGTTGGTAACCAACCTGTTTTAGTTAACAATGACTTTCATTGAATAAACAAAAAATACTGAGATGTTTCTCAAATTATCTTCTTGTATGTTCCATAGTTTATGTTAGACCGTTGTAGCCTAAACGTTAATGTGTAATAAATGTAATGTTGAATCAAATCAAATATTTCATTCTAAAGCTACTTTTTGTAATGTCTACTTGATACTTTTTTCATTTTACACAATAATGGCTTTAAATTATCTTTTTGTGGGTATTTTCACAGCCAAATTTAATTTGCAATTAATTATATGAATGAATCGCCACATCATGTAATTAGATTAACATTTTTAATTGACTGACAGCCCTGTTAAAACCATGGGGGAAAATATAGTCATTATTGAAGTTGAATAAACGACTCAATTGTGAACATGGTCAACGATCAGTCTATAAATGTCTATATTTAAATGTCAAACAATTATAACCACATACATGTTTAGGTTTTAGGCTAAATGTTTCATTGTAACATCAGGATTGTCCTGAAGAAATACACCAAATAATTGAATATTGCAAACAGATTTGTAAGATGGTTTTGACAAAGCAATAGCTCACCCAAAAAGGAAAATTTGCTTAAAATATACTCAACCTCAGACCATCCAAGATGTAGATGAGTTTGTTTCTTCATTGAAACAGATTTGTTACGAGTCCGACTCTCTAACCATTAGGCCACGACTTCCCCAAAATGGGGAAATGGGTGCCGTCAGAATGAGAGTCCGAACAGCTGATAAAAAACATCACAATAATCCACAAGTAATCCACACAACTCCAGTCCATCAATTAACATCTTGTAAAGTGGAAAGCTGTGTGTTTATAGTAAACAAATCCATCATTAAGGCATTTTTTACTTTAAACCATTCCTTCCATCTAAAACACAAGTCCTCTAACATTGCTTTCTCCTGTGAAAAAGTTGTCTCGACTGAATTAGAAGAGAAATATGCACAGATCAAGCACCATTCACAAGTGAAAACAGCTCTAAACAAATATTTGGATTTTATGTTAGAGGACAACAGCGACTTTTCACTGGAGCATTATTATGGATTATGGGCTCATATTTTGGCCAGAAGCAATGGTTTGAAGTTAAAATGCCTAAATGATGTGTGTATGTTTTTTTTGTTTTTTTTTTACAAACACACAGCTTTTCTCTTCACAAGACATTCACTGATGGACTAAAATCATGTGGATGACTTGTGGATTATTGTGATGCTTCTATCAGCTGTTTGGACTCTAATTCTGACGGCACCCATTCGCTGCAAAGGATCCTGGTGAGCAAGTGATGTATTGCTAAAATTCCAAATCTGTTCTTCTGATGAAACAAACTCATTTTAGGTGGCCTGAGGGTGAGTCAGTTTTAAGCAAATTATCATTTTTGGGTGGACTATTCCTTTAGGCATAATTTTTTAGGATATATCAGAAATACAACACACCACCATCATGTCACAATCTTAAGTGTGTTCAGAATGTCCAAAGACCAAGACTAGGGTTTGCTGGATATGTGTCATGATTACACTGGGCCATATGGGAACCCCGGATGGCATATGCCGTGATGTTCGTAGCGGTGGAAGCCTCCCGTGGAGATGGAGGAGATCAGGCTATTTTTACAGCTAGACCTGCAGCTGACACTCACACTAACAGCAGATCTCACATCACACATACAGAACACATTTCACATGAAAGCTAATATGAGAGATCCTCCTTCACAGACATACAACAATGTACTTGATTCTACACACTTGTTACTATAATTGAAGGATGATGTAAAAAAAATATATATATATATATGTGTTTGTCACAAACACATCCAAAGAGTTTTCTACTCATGTGAGAAAAGCACTTGGGTGCATTAATTTTCTAAAGAAACAATACTGGTCATCAGACTATTTTAAAGAAAAGTAAAGACATTAGACAGCATGCCTTGCTTTAGTAACACAATGTGTTTAACCTTTTAAACATGTTTAAAATTGTAGGTGTAATTATTTTACTGAAGTTTTAAGCGAAATTTATATTTGTTCTTTTACAGTACACATACTATCTACAGGCTAGATTAAAATGAAAACATTTCTTAAATAACAACAAAAAGTAGAAACAACATATACGATTTTGCTCATACTTAAAATTTAGTATACTCAGATGTGTGTGTGTGTGTGTGTGTGTGTGGTTCAGGTATAGCGCTACGTTATGGGGGACAAATATGGCAATATCCAAAATCCTTGTCCTTGTGGGGACATTTTTTTTGTCCCCGTGAGGAAACAAGCTTATAAATCATTCAGAATTAAGTTTTTTTTTAAATCTTAAAACGCACAAAGTTTTCTGTAAGGGGTAGGTTTATGTGTAAGGTTGGTGTAGGGTGATGGAAAATACAGTTTGTACAGTATAATTATTATTTTTTTTTTAAGCCTTTTGATAACATCTCAGTATTTTTGCAATTTGATTAAATGTGATCATTCCAAACAGAGAAAGTATAATTTCAATCAAACAGCCATTTTTGGAAATTAGTTTGAAAATGTTTAATGTAAGCAATATAAACCATCATCATCATCAAATGAGGAAGAATGATTTACACAACCATTCAAAACTTCAGTAATTTTTTTTATTTTATATTTTTTATTAAATTAATAAAAAATGGCAGACTTTGATGTTGTTACAATGTTGTTGTTGTTGTTTTTTAGAAAAAAATCAAGCAGCACAACTGTTTTCAACATTAATAATAAGAAATGTTTCTTGAGCAGATTTCTGAAATTTTGAATGATTTCTGAAGAATTAAAGGACTAATTGTAATTGTAATAATAATAATTATTATTATTATTATTATCATCATCACAATATTAATTGTAATAAATTAATTCTAATTGTAATTATAATTTTTTACTGTATTTTTGATCAAATAAATGCAGCCTTGGCACTGAAAAAACCTATCAACCCCAAACCTTTGAACAGTAATGCATACACCATACAACAAAAATAAATTGTACATGAAAAATGAAATGTAACATTTTCTTTGTGTGTGTGAGGACGCAAACAAATTGTTGCTACTGAAAAATAAATTTTACTCATAAGTGACTAGACAATGAAAGTGTCAAGTCTTTTCTAAACTTTGGGAAAACCCCTGAAATATTCATGATTTTGCTTAAAATCAGCACAAATATATGTGACCCTGAAGCACAAAACCAGTCTTAAGTCGCTGGGTTATATTTGTAGCAATAGCCAAAAATACATTCTATGGGTCAAAATTATTGATTTTTCTTTTATGCCAAAAATCATTAGGA
>NW_015642181.1:1215116-1217017 GCF_001515625.1 Sinocyclocheilus rhinocerous | reverse complement strand
GATTTTCTCAATATTTAGATTTTTTTTTTTTTTTTTTGCACCCTCAGATTGCAGATTTTCAAATAGTTGTAGCTCAGCCAAATATTGTCCTAACAAACCATACATCAATGGAAAGCTTATTTATTCAGCTTTCAGAGGATGTATAAATCTCAATTTCAAAAAAATTGACCTTTATGACTGGTTTTGTGGTCCAGGGTCACATATTGTAAATATTGTAAATATTATTCATCTATCACGTTCTGTTATGAACCTTTACTTCTCAGATATGAAAAAAAGGTTGATCAGGCATAGAAAATCTGATTAAATCTAGATAAACCTGGAAATTACAGGATGTAGTGATTTGATAATTTAAGTGTACATCCCTCCTCTGTTTAGTTGTATTTCTGAAGCTCATGTGTTTATTTATTTAGCTTGCTAACACTGCTACAGCAGAGCTCTTCTTTGCACCTGATGTGACCTCATGCTGGGAGATGACATCATTTCCCATCCTCGTGTCGCTAGAGGATTCTTTCTACATCTCTCCTCTCCTGACCTGGCTCCCTTGATTCCAGTGTTAACACTCGACTGAACTCACTGTGCTGGCTGTGCAATAAAACCCTAGTTTACTTTGCTTTGGATCAAATTCTCAATACAAAAATTAGTATCAAGAATCGATACGAAACTGCAATCATTTTGCATTATTCTTTTTCAAACCTATACCAAATGAAGACAGTTTCAATGAATGTTGCGTATAAAGCATTTCAGTATATGGCCTTGAACTCAAAAAGCTATGTTATTAATCGTATCCCTTTTTTAAAAAAAGAAATGCATTTCATTTTATTGAATGTGCACTTGTAGTGAACTAGAAATCTTAAAAGTTTTTTTTTTTAAATGTACTTGCAGAAAATATTATGCAGAACATTTTTAATTATTATGTTTTAAGTAATTAAGTAATAATTTCAAATGTACTAAATTGCAACTTGAAAAAAAAAAAACTAATATATTGAATAAAAGAAACTACATTCTAGTATATTTTTAATTGACCATAAATGCTTCCAAGTTTGTCAGTACGCTTTAAACATATTTCAAAGACAACAGATGTAATTATGAATTAGGAACGCATATAATGATGGACTTAAGTTCTACTTAAGTGGGTCAAAAATTGTATTTAATATAAACTTAAACTATAATACATTTTAATTTGTTTGCAGTTAACATTTAAGCAATTAAAATCTGTAATTAGTAATATTTTTAAATATGCTAAAGTGTACTTCTTTTTTGACAAGGGATAACTCTTCTCTTCCTGTTCTGTTTGCAGTCTGAGAGACCACATATCCATTTTAATACATAAAAAAAAAGCATTTAACATTTCAGTATCAGTTTGATATTCCAACACTTTTTCTAATGAGAAATGGTATTAATAAAATTTTATAATTTTTATTACACATCTTCTTCCATGGGTCTCAGAGACCCTTCAGGGTTTCAAAGAAAAGAAAATGCAATACATTTTCATAAATCTTCAATAATATTTGCTATTGGGTTTTCATTATGTTTAGTGGGACATAATACAATAATGTATAGAGGAAATAATTTAAAATTTACATACACCATCTTGATTGTTTCAAAGTTTAAGAAACCTACAGAATATGTATGCGTGTGTGTTATAGAAGCAATGGCAAAAAAATGACAAAATTAAATATATTACAGATTAACATATCAAAAATATTACATAACTATTTGTAATGTTTGTTTGTTTGCATTACATAATAAAACATTTTTTCAAAAATGTATTATTTTAATCAAAAGGCATTTATACTGTCTCATAAGATTTCTTTTTCAAATGAATAATTTATATCCTTCAAAGAATCTTGAAAAAAATAAAAAATCAGGATTTCCACAAATGTATATACAGTATATATATA
>NW_015642181.1:1210177-1215024 GCF_001515625.1 Sinocyclocheilus rhinocerous | reverse complement strand
TATATATATATATATATATATATATATTCCCTGCACAACATTAATAAAACCACATCTGTGTGTGTGTGTGTATGTGTGTGCGTGCGTGTGTGTGTGTGTGTGCGTGCATGCGTGTTTGTGTGTGTGCAGCAAATCAGCATATTAGAATGAAGAAACTATTTATATATACACAACTGTCCTGATATCATAATGAAGAAAAACACTTTATTATTATTATTATTGCACTAAACCATTTCCATTAAAATATCATAAACATTTGAAAATCTTCAACCGCCAAATCACAGTCATGTAGTGCGACCAACATGCAAAACAAAAGTAGGAAAAAAATATGTTTGAGGTTTTTTTCTGTCCCAGACTCAAAATGACACACTTCAGCTTTAAAACAGATCGAATACATTGTCAAAAAGTAGATATTGGTTCTAAGCATCTGCAGAGTATTATGTCTATTACAATGTGAGAGGTTCTTCGGATAAACTGAAGGAAGTCAGGATTTGCCATGTAGAAGTTATTTGGCAGCACATGCGGCCAGCAGTGTGGGAGTGTGTCCCACGGGTGGGTAAAAATGGAGTGTGTGCCAGCCGAGTGAACAGTCATGCTCAAAACTCATGCTCTCAGTGTGAGCAGCAGACTGCTGCAGTCGGTGTGTGCCTGTAACACTCGCTCGAGTTTCCACTGATCATTACCATTAGCTTTAGCATTACACATGCTCACAAACCTGTTCGAATAATCTGACATACATGACGTCTGCTGTATTTCTATTGCTTTTTATCTGCTCCATATTGACATCACATTGTCACTCAAAGCCATTCAAGTAAACAAAGGAATGGCTTCAAAAGAAGAAGAAGAACGTTTTGGAATTGCCGATTCAAGCCCCGTTCACACTACCAGCGACAAAACGACATGATTCTAATCTTTTTCAATGGAGAGCTGCCTACTTACGGCGGTACAAGAAACGGTGACCACTGGCGACTGGATGTGGGTGTGTCCAGCAAAGCAAAACAGTTGTCAAATGTTTAACTTTATGCAAATGTTGAGTGACTTTTGTGAGCAACAACAAATTGGAGTGAAGACTGTCTTTCACGTCACCGAATCGAGTGCAAGCAAGACAGAACAGAGAATATATTGTGCGATTTCACTGTTTTAGTTCTTCTGTATATAACAGTACCCTCCAACAGCAGAATATTACTTCTTTTGCATCAAGAAAACTAATTTCTAGTCAAACTATCATGATATCTTATGTCATCTCTGATCACATTTTTCTAAAGATATGTTCAGATGTGCAGTCTACCAATAACATCAGTGGAGCGCCCACGAGTGACTTGAAGTACAAGCAACATGCAGAGACAAAGTTGCTGGCAGTGTGAACGCAGTGTGAGCCTGGACCTAAATCCAATCGAAGAAACTTGTGGAATGATTAGAAGAGATCGATCTGGAGCTGTTTTGCAAGGAAGAGCGGGAAAAAATTGACAAATCAAGATGTGCTAAGTTGATACAGCAGACTCTTTGTTCAGAAAGACTGGATGCTGTAAAAGCAAAAGGTGCTTCAAAGGGGTCATATGATGTTGCTAAAAAGAACATTATTTTGTGTATTTGGTGTAATGAAATGTGTTTATGCGGTTTAAGGTTCAAAAAACACATTATTTTCCACATACTGTACATTATTGTTTCTCCTCTATGCCCCACCTTTCTGAAACGCGTCGATTTTTACAAAACTCATCGGTCTGAAAGAACAGCCGGCATTGTAGTCTACTCTCCCAGGATCAGGAAACAGTCTTCCATAAACTGCGCAGCACACATCTGAATATTTGGGTTGAACTGGAACAGTGTTGTAAATACAACTTAACCACTGATTTCTAGTCGTGTCCTCTTTTGGAAGGCCAAACAAAGAAACAAAACACACAGCGACTTCACGATATGGCGGTGGCAGCAACAATAAAGTTACGCCTTCTTTCTTTAACTTTTATAAAGAATATCTCTTTGGATTTGAGACTTTAGTCTTTGCAACTTTACAGATCTTCTTTATGCACCAAGAGCTTGTAACACTCCAAAGAGAAAGGAAAAACTGAAATCGCATCATATGACCCCTTTAAAACAGACATTTGCTGGGCTTGATTCAAGTTAATGCACAATGGCAGGTGCAAACTTTCTATTTAGTCTTACTGAATAGACGATAAACAATTTATATTCTAAAATCTATTTATAGGTTGTGTTCTGTGTGAATTAACATTTGGATGTAAATGGTCAGCATAAAAGTAGAACACTGAGCCGCTAAAACGGCTGCGTCCTGTGGATCACCTTTATCTGATTATTTCCGGAGTCATCAACAGCATTGATATCTTCATCTGAGTTTTTCGTTGTCTCCAGATTCCTCTGCAGTTTGTGTATGTTGTTAAAAACGCAGAATATTTTATGCCACAAAACAGGCAAGCATTATAAGTCTATTATCCACCAAAATGCAGATTCGTCATGCGACAATTCTTATGCAAATGAGATTGAGGAAGAAGTTAAGTATGTTTTGATTTATTAATTTACTTACAATAACAATTAAAAATGTATTAACTTTTACATTATTATATATACAGTATTATTAACTACATTACATGCATATTTACTTAGTAGGAAAAAAAACTTTATAAATAAATAAATATTTAGTAAAATCCATAAATCGCTATGGGGCCCCCGTGGCCCCACCACAAGCTACATCTATGGGTGTTTTAGGCCTTGTGTACAACTAATTAACTATTTTTTTTTCTTTTAAAAATTGTATTATTTTTGTTACACAAATTTTGTTGGTTTCAATATCGCATTAATTGTGGAAAAAGATCTGACATGATTTATCATGAATGTATTTTTTACCTCTCAATAATCTGCTTTTTTAACATGGGGTTTGTAGACTTTTTCCAATCAGATTTCAAAGTCAAAACTATGCCTTGTACAACATATACTTTATCAATATACATGAGCAATACGACTCATCTGAGGTTTTTGGTGACTTTTCTCATATTCAATTTGAACTGACACTTTCTTTTTTTTTTGATGCCACATTAATTTTTGGACAGCAGCATAAAATTTCTTCAAATCAAATCTACTTACAGCTCACAATTGAACTAATTCATTTATACAGGAGGAAAGTGCTCTAAGCAGTCAACAACAAAAAAATGTGCACAGCTATTGAATGGTATTGCTGGCTTGTTGCCACACATTGTGATATAATTGATTGTCATATATTGAGTGTGGCAGCAGTAGTTTTGCCATGACCAAATCAATGTGATTCATGAGTCTTTCCGTTTATGGCTCTGGCACAGATTCCCTCTCATGCTCTCTATACATTTTACATATCAGCATCCTATTAATTTACACAGTCTATAAATAGAGACATTATCACAGCAGTCTGAAAGAGGAGATCAATTTACCATTAATGAATCAGAAGCTGACATGATACTTCATTGTGACAGCCGGAACACACAATTATAATGTGAAATGAATAAAAGTAGAAAACAACATAACCAAGTGCATTCAGAAAGTACATTTGTAAGCGTGTTTGCTAAGGCAATCATCGCTCTTAATATTTCTCATTCTTAGGGTCAGTGATTTGAACAAAGCCCTAGAATTTCAGAGGCAAATTGCATGTGAGGGTGAAAGTTTTCTCCATGCAGATTTCACAACGGGTTCAAGTTGGTCATGCAGATTTGCATGCTAACCAACAGAAAGCTGTTAGGTTTAAAAGTGATGTCTGTGTGAGCTGTGCTTCATATATCACAACACTATTGACAATGGTCCCTTTTTGACAGAAATTTAGCTAATTGGTGTCAACTCAAACAGGGGCCACTTTGCATTCAGCTGATACTTTTTTCCTTTTAAAGTCCCCATGAAATCAAAATGTTTTGGCTTTTAGTATGAATATGTTAGCCTTAAAGGGGTCATTAATTGAGAAATCAACTTTTACTTGAGCTTTTGATATATAAGAGGTCATCGAACTAAAAGAATATCCTGTAAGCTTTAGAACTGAAAACATCCTTGTTACTGAAATAAATGCTTTTATTGACACCAGGCCCAGCGAACGCCAGATCCTGGAATGTGCCTATCTATGACACTGCCTCCACAGAAGAATATCAATGCAAAATTATGTAGCCCCGCCCACTGATTTGCACATGACATAGCAGGGAAATAACATAAGTGGCGCTAAACCAGATCGGGCAACCAAGCATCAAACATGCCGTTAAAGATCACAAAATATTGTGCAGTGTCTGGTTGTGGAAGAACACAGTCGCTGTATAACCTTCTTTTGGATTCAAATATTAGGAATGTATCGTTGAACTTTATTTTTAATGAAGTTTCAGCTCACGCGAGTAAAACATTGAGAGTTTGTTTACTTCATTTCACCGCGGATTATTTTGTAAACAAGACACTGGATTTGCAGAGAGACTGAGATTAAAAAGCAATGCTGTGCTGTCTATATTGGATCCGGCAGGAATGGCGCAGCACAATTATGTGAGTAAAAAAAATGTGTACTATGTGTCACTATTGCTTTGTTAGAGATCGCTTGATATGTCCTAAATTTGTGTACATGTCTAACCAAAGTCCCAGAAGGCTCCAACTATGAAGGACGTAGCTTGTCAAACAGACACACAGAAAGTTAGTTTACTATGTAAAACTGTTATCCAATCATAGCAGTGGGCGTTTATTTCCAAGTCTTCAATGCGGCACACCCATAAAAACCGAGCGTTTCTTGAGCCGGCCTCAAAACCAGGGTAGAAAATAGCCTATTACTTATTGATTTTGATGTTTTTGAATGTAAAAACCACGCAAATGTCATAAGTGGACCTCAGACAACAGTATAAAATAAT
>NW_015642181.1:1204102-1209839 GCF_001515625.1 Sinocyclocheilus rhinocerous | reverse complement strand
CACACAGCGCCTTCTTCACGACATGGCGGCAGCAACAATACTACAGCTAGAATAAAAGTTATGCCTTCTTTCTTTGCGTGAACATTTGGGCGGTGTTATGCAAATCTTCCCACATAGTGACGTAGATATGTGGGGGCGTGTTAGAACGAGCCGTTTTAGGTAGGTGTGGCTGACTCTTAACTTTTATAAAGAATATCTCTTTGGATTTGAGACTTTAGTCTTTGCAACTTTACAGATCTTCTTTATGCACCAAGAGCTTGTAACACTCCAAAGAGAAAGGAAAAACTGAAATCGCATCATATGACCCCTTTAAAACAGACATTTGCTGGGCTTGATTCAAGTTAATGCACAATGGCAGGTGCAAACTTTCTATTTAGTCTTACTGAATAGACGATAAACAATTTATATTCTAAAATCTATTTATAGGTTGTGTTCTGTGTGAATTAACATTTGGATGTAAATGGTCAGCATAAAAGTAGAACACTGAGCCGCTAAAACGGCTGCGTCCTGTGGATCACCTTTATCTGATTATTTCCGGAGTCATCAACAGCATTGATATCTTCATCTGAGTTTTTCGTTGTCTCCAGATTCCTCTGCAGTTTGTGTATGTTGTTAAAAACGCAGAATATTTTATGCCACAAAACAGGCAAGCATTATAAGTCTATTATCCACCAAAATGCAGATTCGTCATGCGACAATTCTTATGCAAATGAGATTGAGGAAGAAGTTAAGTATGTTTTGATTTATTAATTTACTTACAATAACAATTAAAAATGTATTAACTTTTACATTATTATATATACAGTATTATTAACTACATTACATGCATATTTACTTAGTAGGAAAAAAAACTTTATAAATAAATAAATATTTAGTAAAATCCATAAATCGCTATGGGGCCCCCGTGGCCCCACCACAAGCTACACCTATGGGTGTTTTAGGCCTTGTGTACAACTAATTAACTATTTTTTTTTCTTTTAAAAATTGTATTATTTTTGTTACACAAATTTTGTTGGTTTCAATATCGCATTAATTGTGGAAAAAGATCTGACATGATTTATCATGAATGTATTTTTTACCTCTCAATAATCTGCTTTTTTAACATGGGGTTTGTAGACTTTTTCCAATCAGATTTCAAAGTCAAAACTATGCCTTGTACAACATATACTTTATCAATATACATGAGCAATACGACTCATCTGAGGTTTTTGGTGACTTTTCTCATATTCAATTTGAACTGACACTTTCTTTTTTTTTTGATGCCACATTAATTTTTGGACAGCAGCATAAACTTTCTTCAAATCAAATCTACTTACAGCTCACAATTGAACTAATTCATTTATACAGGAGGAAAGTGCTCTAAGCAGTCAACAACAAAAAAATGTGCACAGCTATTGAATGGTATTGCTGGCTTGTTGCCACACATTGTGATATAATTGATTGTCATATATTGAGTGTGGCAGCAGTAGTTTTGCCATGACCAAATCAATGTGATTCATGAGTCTTTCCGTTTATGGCTCTGGCACAGATTCCCTCTCATGCTCTCTATACATTTTACATATCAGCATCCTATTAATTTACACAGTCTATAAATAGAGACATTATCACAGCAGTCTGAAAGAGGAGATCAATTTACCATTAATGAATCAGAAGCTGACATGATACTTCATTGTGACAGCCGGAACACACAATTATAATGTAAAAGTAGAAAAAGTAGAAAACAACATAACCAAGTGCATTCAGAAAGTACATTTGTAAGCGTGTTTGCTATCGCTCTTAAGGGTTCAAGTTGGTCATGCAGATTTGCATGCTAACCAACAGAAAGCTGTTAGGTTTAAAAGTGATGTCTGTGTGAGCTGTGCTTCATATATCACAACACTATTGACAATGGTCCCTTTTTGACAGAAATTTAGCTAATTGGTGTCAACTCAAACAGGGGCCACTTTGCATTCAGCTGATACTTTTTTCCTTTTAAAGTCCCCATTAAATCAAAATGTTTTGGCTTTTAGTATGAATATGTTAGCCTTAAAGGGGTCATTAATTGAGAAATCAACTTTTACTTGAGCTTTTGATATATAAGAGGTCATCGAACTAAAAGAATATCCTGTAAGCTTTAGAACTGAAAACATCCTTGTTACTGAAATAAATGCTTTTATTGACACCAGGCCCAGCGAACGCCAGATCCTGGAATGTGCCTATCTATGACACTGCCTCCACAGAAGAATATCAATGCAAAATTATGTAGCCCCGCCCACTGATTTGCACATGACATAGCAGGGAAATAACATAAGTGGCGCTAAACCAGATCGGGCAACCAAGCATCAAACATGCCGTTAAAGATCACAAAATATTGTGCAGTGTCTGGTTGTGGAAGAACACAGTCGCTGTATAACCTTCTTTTGGATTCAAATATTAGGAATGTATCGTTGAACTTTATTTTTAATGAAGTTTCAGCTCACGCGAGTAAAACATTGAGAGTTTGTTTACTTCATTTCACCGCGGATTATTTTGTAAACAAGACACTGGATTTGCAGAGAGACTGAGATTAAAAAGCAATGCTGTGCTGTCTATATTGGATCCGGCAGGAATGGCGCAGCACAATTATGTGAGTAAAAAAAATGTGTACTATGTGTCACTATTGCTTTGTTAGAGATCGCTTGATATGTCCTAAATTTGTGTACATGTCTAACCAAAGTCCCAGAAGGCTCCAACTATGAAGGACGTAGCTTGTCAAACAGACACACAGAAAGTTAGTTTACTATGTAAAACTGTTATCCAATCATAGCAGTGGGCGTTTATTTCCAAGTCTTCAATGCGGCACACCCATAAAAACCGAGCGTTTCTTGAGCCGGCCTCAAAACCAGGGTAGAAAATAGCCTATTACTTATTGATTTTGATGTTTTTGAATGTAAAAACCACGCAAATGTCATAAGTGGACCTCAGACAACAGTATAAAATAATAAAAAAAGCCAGTTCATGACCCCTTTAAAGGTTTTATTTTGTACTGTTCTCTTAGGTGTCAACCCATGGACTGTGGTGTGTTTGTTTTCCTCCCCCACATGGTGGCGGGTTATAGGGATCCGGCCGTAAAGGCCGGGCCGAGTGCCGAGGCCAGGCCCCCTGAACTGTCTGCTTCGCCATGGCCTCCTGAACTGTCTGCTCCGCCATAGCTCCCTAGTCTGCATGCTCCGCCATGGCCCCCTGAGCTCCCTGATCTGCCATGGGTCCCGGAACGGGTACCGCCCGCCCCCCTCTCCGATGGAATTGTTACGGCGCGGGACGCGCCTTCCGGGAGGGGGGAGTAATGTCACGCCCATGGACTGTTGTGTGTTTGTTTTTCCTCCCCCACGTGTTCCATGTTCCTCCCTGTGACCTAGTTTCTCCCTCGTGTTAATTATGTTTATAGGTTTCAGGTGTCCCTCGTTTAGTCCCTCGTTAGTTCTGCAAATAAAGTGTGTTCTGCCCCTTGTTTCCTGCCCGGTATTCTTCGTCAATCTCCTGTGCTATGTGTGCGTTCCTTTTTGTAAATAAAGACTTTCTTCACGGATTCCCCTACGTCTCCACGCTCATTTGCTTCTCGCTCCTTCACAGTAGCAGCAGCAGAGTGACATGAGGTATACTTATAATGTTATCAAGATTTTTACATCAAAACACATCACAATTTGGAAGTAATAGGCTATTCTCTGTCCTGTTTTGACCCCCCTCATCGGAACACTCTGTCTGAATAGCCATGACGGATTGTAAACTAACAGTTAACTAACAGTTGTGTATGCTGGACAGCCTACATCATTTATAGATGGACGCTGATGTCATTTAGGTTAAAAACGCATTAATACTCACTACATATCAAACGATCTGTAATAACAGACAAAGCAATAGTGATCATGTAATAAAAACAGTTGCTCACACTTCTGTGGTGTGACATTACTGTCGGATCCAATATAGTCGGCACAGCATCGTCTTTTAGTTTCAATCTTTCTGAAAATCCTGCATCGAATTGTGCCTTGTTTGTAAACGTATCCTCAGTAAAATGAAGTGAACAAGTGACCATGTTCTTACTGACCCAGTCTGGAACTTCATTAAAAATAAACTTTATCCACTCTTTTCTAATGTTGGGATCAGAAGGAAGGCAATGCAAAGCCGGTTTTTCCGCAACTTGGCAGTGCACAGCGTCTTGTTGTCTTTGGAGCCATCATTATCATTTGATTTCTGCATAGACCTGTGTTTGCCTCTCTCATTATTTACCCACTATGTGCTCGAATCGGTGGGCGGGGCTAAACAGGCAGTGATATTGAAGCAGGCGTTGATCTTCTTCTGCGGAGACGTTAGCCACACTATCACGTCATAAAGTGGCACATTCTGTGGTATGTGCCACTTTATGACGTGATAGTGTGGCTAATCGTTTTGACAGATTAGCTTCAATATAAGCTGTTTTTAGACTAAGTTTTGAGTTCTGAAACTTATAGGATGTTTTTATAGTACAATGACCAAATTGTCATTTTATAGTACTATGTCAAAAGATCAAGGGAATTTTGATTTCTCAGGTCATGACCACTTTAAGGTTATCTATAAGCTAGTGTGCTCCAAAACAATGACAAAAATCACATTTAGAAGATATAAGCATTCAAAACTTACAAATTTTCACTTCTGCCAATATGGATCAACGATTAAGATATATTTAATACTTCTTGAGTTACAGGCATGCAAACTTTGGGGGGGGGGAAACAACAACAACAACATGAAAAGCACTTTTTCACATTTTTGAACTGTCACCATTGGCGTATAATGCAACAATGATTGCTAAAGTCAACAGGTGTTACTAATAGACCTATCAATCTCTGTGTATAAATAACATAATGACACTGCCTTCTTTTTTAATAAATTTTTACTTCCTTGTAATTTGGCTCCAGATCTCAGGTTATTTCGACCCCCCCTCCACAAATGAGTGGATTTTTCAGTATACATGAAGATATAAGCATTCAAAACTTACAAATTTTCACTTCTGCCAATATGGATCAACGATTTTGATGACATCACCCTGCACTTCAGCTTCTCATCAGGCTTTGTGTTTAATCAAATGCTCTCTAGAATATGAAACGTCTCGCACCCTACACTATAAATAGATGCTGATACTGCATCTGAAATCGGTCACTTGTCAACAGGATTAAACTGTTCTATATGGTGAATGGCACATAGTGCACTATATAGGGGATAGGGAATGATTCAGTAAATATGCTTTCCATTGGGACGAATGAAGTCTGGTTTCGCATTGTGTCATGCGAACCACCACAGCACACACACAGTCAGCTCTGATTCAGAGACACGATAGCACAGGGAGAATCATATGCACGAGTCAGAACAGACCATAAAATGTATCGGATCCATCTGAATTCTACACAGAATGCTATATTTTACAGCAATAAGGATGAGATTAGGAGGAGAAAGTGTTAGACAGACTCTGCATTAGAAACAGCACTGACGAGTAGAAGAGATAACAATGGTGCCGTACACAAACATAAATTACACACTTTTCAAACTACACATCCTAACTAAGCATGATTATGGTCACTGTTTTGCTGTAGTAATAGTTTCATATTGAATATGAAATTTAAAGGGGTAATCTATTAAACTGTGGCTGTCATAAACTGTCAAATGTAGCTTTACCGAGCACAACTGATGGTTCTGGTTGAGCTTTAATATAAATTAAACATTTTTCTTTTTTTTTTTTGTGAAACTG
>NW_015642181.1:1192789-1203950 GCF_001515625.1 Sinocyclocheilus rhinocerous | reverse complement strand
GTAGACATGGTGTAACATTGGTTTTGCTTTGTTTCACAGAACTAATCGTTGCCTGGGTTGCGTACGTATATGTGGGGCGGAGCTATCAAAATAGGGGCAAGACCCTTTTGGGGTAGGGGCGTGTTTGTTTTGGTGATTTCAAATATCAACATTGGCTACCAGAAATCACTTACTCTGCCTTTAATATTTTGGCTTTCATCACTAATTATGTTTGTCTTTTTTCAGAAAAAAATTTTTTTTGACAAAATTCAAAATTTGAGCAGGGGAAGTTTCTGAAATTTGGTTGATTCGACACAGAATGATCCTAATGACCACATCTTTAGGCAGCCATCATAAACACCCTATTGTGTTATTGTGAGGGCAGGTTTTGCAAGAACCACTCACATTTTTCATCTACTGTAGTTTGATCTACTTTTAAAACCACTTCTTCCTGCCTCTTTGAAACCCGAGAATTTCTTCCCACATATAAAATTAGCTAATTCAATCTGTGCTTCTACTTTTAGAGCAGAATTTCATAAGGAAGCATAGTTTCCTCATAAGCACCCATACCGTGAGGTTAGTAAAGAATGTCAGGCCTGCAGAGACACAAGGTTATAAACGATGGCTCTCTTTAATGGCACTTCCTCTGAACCTCTCTCTGCCTCGTTTCCTCATTAGTACCGCAGCCTATCAAAACCATACATCCCTGTCATAAAGTAAGTGCAAAAAAAAAAGGGTTCAACGGATATTTAATCTCACACTAAATCTTTTTTTTTCTTTTACACAACCTACAGAGAGACATAAATGGAAGGAAAAGTAATTACTCCACCGGTGGATGTATTTCTAAATATCAAACTTCAGAGGAGGTTCAAACACGCAGGCTCATCTGTTCAGTGGCTTAAAGTAGCAATAACAGCAGCGTATGATCAATGCAAAGCCAGCAGGTGTGTGACTCACCAAGAAAAGATCAATTCAAAGTCCAAACAGAAAATGTGTGCGTGTCTTTGAATCATGCATGTTTGTCTGCTTTTCCACAGACTATTTATACCCTGGCAAATCTTTGTCTGTCTTGTCTAATTTTGGCCTGATTGTGTCTAACTCTACAAACACTAGAGGATATGCTGTTTACTCTTGTCTGGTTGGGTGTACAGTACTGAAAAACCACAAATGCCACATTTTTTTTTTTACATTTTCAGATGTGTGTTTGAAAGGGTCTGAAGGGTCGCTTCTTATTTTTTAAATTATTTTTACTATCAATTATTAAAGATAAATTATGCTTGCAATTATAAAGGTCAATAATGTACATTTCCATTAACACATTCTTAGCATTTATAACTCTTTTTAGGGTTAAAGGGATAGTTCATCCAAAAATGAAAATTCTGTCATTTACTCACCCTTGAGTCGTTCCAAATCTTTCATTCATCTTTGAAACACAAATGAAGATATTTTGTTCACACTTTATTTTAAGGTTATTAACAAAACATTAATGATGACTTTTGGCTCAATAAACTCCTAATTCGCTGCTTATTATAAGGTAGTTGTTAAATTTAGATATTGGGTAGGATTAGGAATGTAGAATATGGTCGTGCAGAATATGTGCTTTATAAGTGCTAATAAACAGCCAACATGTTAATAATAGGCATGCTAATAAGCAACTAGTTAAAAGTGAGAGTTGGTCCCTATGCTAAAGTGTTACCAATATTTTATATGAAACTTGAGAGATTTCTGTCCCTCCATTAAAAGTCCATTCCACCAATACTTTGACTTTCAAAAAGTGAATTAGGACATCGTAATAGTAATCTATATGAATGGATCAGCACTTATATCGGCATCTACATGAATATAAATGCACACATAACTTTTGCACACATATAAATGTACAGTCAACAGCAGCTCAAATATAGGTTAATTTTACGTCTTTATGAACTTTTTGAAGCTCGAAGTTGAGTGGAATGGACTTTCAATGGAAGAACAGAAATCTCAGGTCTTATAAATATCATAATTTGTACTTTGAAGATGAACGAAAATCTTATGGGTTTGGAACTACATGAGGGTGAATAAATGATGTTAATATTTTCAATAGCTCCATTGATTGTTATATTTTAAATCATAAGTAAAGGTTTTGTGGACGTACTGCTTCATCCCCATGTTTTATTCTAGAAAGCTGATACCTGCGTTTCAGTGACATCCTGACAAAACTTTGAATTGGATAAATTACAGAGATTGTTTGCCGTTATGAGAGACCAGATGACAAAGATGTCAGGAAGAAAGAAAAATCCTCCGTAGCTCACACTTTAAGTATGATGCTAGCGAGGTCATGTGTTCAGTTCCCAGTGTGGTATGAACCCTACACATCGAAGCTTAGTACTGAGGGTTAGAATTTGTTCAAATCACTAACCCCAAGTATGAGCAATAATAATAGTGATGCTTGTCTATCATAGTAGGATTTTTTAGCATCCAAAACCAAACCTTTAACCACAACGGCTAAATGCATATGCAGTCCCGGATTACACATTCCGGAAGTCTTCGCTAATGATATTCTTGGTCTGATGAAGTAGGAAATCTCTGGTTTGGCTTAAAAAGGATCAGTGACATGTAGGCTGCAGCTTCAGCATCAGACATCCGAGATAATGAGAGTGAATTACAGCTTTTTTGCATACGAGGGGCCCTCTGGTACAAAGCTGCTATATCACGTTACAATAAAACTCCTGATTGCAATGCAGTTTTGAGCTCTATTTATAGTCAGTGACACCGTCACCAGACCTGTGTTACGAGGGGTGGATGGAAGCTATTATGACAGAGGTCACAATTCAATTGCATAATAAAGTGAAGATGCTGTGTCGCTATGTGCGGTATACTCGACTGTGTCTCGCGCACACGCATACTGTGCAGTGTCCATCAGGAGGCCGAGCACACTAAGAGCTTTCTCAATTATTCAGTGCACCCTGTGCAATCTATTACATCACATCCATTATGAAGGAGCCAGGCCTTAAAAATCTATTCTCTGTATAACTGCAATCCTCCAAGCATCAGGTTAACAGCATTAAGACACAACAAAATCATTCACTGTTGAGCCAGAAGGTCATATATATATATATAAAATGTCTTTTGTTATTCAAAATAACAGCAGGATGAACGCAATGAATCAAGAGTGGAAATCACAATGTGAGCTGGCATGCTGTTCGGCAATGATATGATTTTTTGACTGCTGTAAGAGGTCCTGAAGAGTTCAAATTATTTATGTTCTGCAGCAAAATGGGGATATTAAAGGAATAGTTCAACCAAAAATTAACATTCTGACAATTTATTTGACGTCAATGATGTCAAACAACATTGATCATGATGCAACTGACATAAAAATATATATATATCCAATGCCTTTTAGCGTTAATGACATTGACACACCATTTTTTTACTCACTATAACTCCATTTTAAGGCTTAAATTTTGAGCTGTTTAGAAGCTATTGTATGACTTCTGAAATTGTGTGGACTACTTTTACTTAAGCGCCTTTTTTGACAATTTGGTGACAATTTGACATTTTTTAATAATAGAATAGAATAGAATAGAATAGAATAGAATAAAATAATTTTATGGCGTGTTTTTCTTAATGTTTCAAAGCTTGCTGGCTCCAGTCCCCATTTATTTTCATATGGAACAAAGAACCACGGACATTCTACTAAACATCTCATTTTATGTTTCATTAAAGAAAGGGGGATATTAAAGGAATAGTTCAACCAAAAATTAACATTCTGACATAATTTATTTGACGTCAATGATGTCAAACAACATTGATCATGATGCAACTGACATAAAAATATATATATATCCAATGCCTTTTAGCGTTAATGACATTGACACACCATTTTTTTACTCACTATAACTCCATTTTAGGCTTAAATTTTGAGCTGTTTAGAAGCTATTGTATGACTTCTGAAATTGTGTGGACTACTTTTACTGAAGCGCCTTTTTTGACAATTTGGTGACAATTTGACATTTTTTAATAATAGAATAGAATAGAATAGAATAGAATAATTTTATGGCGTGTTTTTCTTAATGTTTCAAAGCTTGCTGGCTCCAGTCCCCATTTATTTTCATATGGAACAAAGAACCACGGACATTCTGCTAAACATCTCATTTTATGTTTCATTAAAGAAAGACATGTTGGATACTTCCTTGTAAAAAAATAAAAAACACGTACACTTAGCAATTTAAAAAGTTTTACGTTTTCAAAAGAGTAATTATATACTTTATAAGAATAGATTTAAGTGCGACCTGAATGTAATGTTTTTAGACACTTAACTGCATTACATGAAAATTCAATTATAGTTTAAATTTATATAAATGCAATTAGCTGAACTTTAGAGTGCTTTTTTGACCCACAAGTACATCTTTATATGTAATTGTATTATTACTTCTATTACCTTTGAAATACTAGCAAATGTACCGACCAGTATTTATGGTAAATTAAATATACTTTTATGTCATTTCTATTGAAACATGTATATTTGTAATTGCATGCTTGTGATGATTAAGTATTTTAAATTTAGTACATTTAAAATACTGAGCATCAAATAGCACACTACAGTTAACATGCTTTAGTATGTTATTCAACACATTAAAATAAGTGTACTTCTAAAGCAAAACAAAATATTATCAAAACATAAACATGATTTAAAATGCAATTTGTTTTTAATTTGACACTATTACTAAGTGCACGTTTTAAAAATGTACTTACATGTGTTAAAAAACACTGTCATGAAAGTGTACTCTTTTTAAATTTAACTGGCCTTTTATTTCATTAATAATATATATATTATACTTGTAGGTTTGAAGCGCACTACAAATGCTCATTCAATAGAATCAAGTGCACCTCTTTTTCACAAAGGCTGCCACTTTTCCTTTAATGTTATATTCTAGTTAGATTTTTAGTCCACTGAAGTGTGACTGGTCTCCTGGCATGTATTATATAAGCAAAAACTTTGGTGTTTGCAATCATGACACTGAAGCAAGGGCTTGAAGTTGGACTCACATCCATAGTGGTGATGTTGCACCTGTGTGGCCAGGCATCTGCAAACCAGCCATCTGCAGAGCACTGATCAATATCCACATCCTGCAGGCTGACGTCCAGACGAACAACACCCCTATATGATATTATAGAGCACAAGAGAAAAAGAGAAATTAGTCTATTGCTAACTGTAAAGAAGCTGAAAGTTGACACTGAAAATTCAAAAAAAGAAAAAGTGCACTTCAAATACCAGATGATGTACTTATTTAAATGAGAAAATGAAGTGTGGAACTTTGGACACTTCATGCACTCAATGGTTGCAGATTTAATTATGTACCGGAATGGGACTGACTATTATACTCTGATGTTGGATGACAAAATAACTTCATATAATTCATACACTACATAGGTGCATAGTATTTCATTTGGGACACTCAATTCATGAAACTGTACTGCAAATAGGCTATTTCATAAATGGAACAGGGTCTGAATAAGAAATAAGAGCTTTTGCCAGTGAGCGACCACCAGGGCAATATTGTGGTTTGCACAGGCACCAATCACGATTTCTTCAGAAAATGATCTAGTTTCTCTGCTACAATCTTTCCTTAGCATAGCTTTTCCACAACACAGAAAGGGTATAGACAGAATTCCTTTACTTCATATAGGGCATTGTGCAATTTACTGCAAACATAAAAATCGTTTTTTCATTCTATATTATTCATTTGACACGATCATATGAATGCATCAAAATTATTACATGTTCTATGCATACACAGCGGAGAAAAACAGCATGTCAGTTTACAATAGAATATTGTAGGCTATATAAACATACATACTATTATAGTAACAATATGGTTTAAAGAATGTCATCATTGTCTGTGTTATTGCCAAATGGTCGACCAATAATTTTTTTTTTTTTAATTGGCTGATTTTGATATCTACAGAGCATAGTGATCTTGATGATATCAAATAAAATGTTATGAATTTGAAAGAAAATAATGTACAGTACCTTTCATTGTATAAATTATTTTTTTTTTAAATTGCCGTTTATAATTATATTCATTTAAGATAAATTATTTGCTGTCTGGGTGGAACAAATCTTGTGTCTGTATCTAGGCTGCAGTGTGCTAATTGATGACCTCTGGACAAGGTTGTCGGTATTTGGAACTGAGCCAAATAAGTGAATGCTTCCTGAAGTGGCTGTGGAGCTTCGTAATAACATAGAAAGCCAGCAAGAGAATAACCTTAAGGGGAGACACTGCAGGCAAAAACACAGTTTTTTCATGCACCTGTCAAGTTTGAGATTTTGGGCTTTTTGGATTTTCATAAAGTGTTTTTTTCAGACTAGTGGAAAGAAAACATCCAAAAGACACTGTTAAGTGTTTCTTTTCTAGCACTTTATCTATCGGTGTCAATAGATTTAAATTGCAATACATATTTTTAAAGGCCGTAGCCATAAATCTCCACTTCAGTAGCACTTACACAAACCAAACTTTACATTTTTATTCCTGTCTATATCCTGAAGGTTTTTACAGAGGGATTTGTTCATATATACTTTGCTTAATTATATACAACATTTTATTCCTCCCAAAACTGTGAAAATATAGTGTTTCTGTCCGTTCTAAGCATTTTCTGAATTATGGAGTGACAAAAATGAGATACCCAAAATTCTCTCTGTAAACACATTTGACTCTAATATGTCAAAAAAATTAAACAAGAATTTTGAAACTGACATCATCCAGTGTTTAGATTTTTGTACTAGAAATGTATGCAAATTAGCGCATATTTCATTAAATAATGACTCATTTGCATATCTAAACCTATCATTTTAGAAAACTTGTAATACAAAAAATGTTGGCAATTATCTATGTAATCAATCAGCTGGGTAAGTAAGGCGATAACTATTAGTTGTTGTTTTTTTACCCTATTCACCTGCAGTGTCTCACCTTAGAGATCAGCATGCCTGGCATCTACTGAACACCCACTTCTGCCTAATCACTTGCCTGTGTTGCATTAAAATCTACTTAAAATACAATATGTGCACTTTAAATAAATGTATCATAGCATTAGTTTTGGCAGTAAAAAAAAAAATTCAATTTGAATTGCCCAGCAAGCCAAAGTCACACAAACATGCTGATTGCTTACTGAAACCATTGTTGAAATGTTGAAATTTAGCAATATTCCAAGTAAGTACTTGACCTGCACATAATAGCATACTAAAATTGCATTATTTTTACCACACTTTCTAACATATATTTTGTGGTTTGCTCATTCACTGAAAAATGAACAGAATGAATCCATTTGGTGCAAGTGATGTAATGCTAAATTTCTCCAAAATCTGTTCAAATGAAGAAACAGACTCATCTACATCTTGGATGACCTGAGAGTGAATAATTTTTTCTTTCACTTTTGGGTGAACTATTCCATTAACAATTTGATATGAAATATACTGCATATCAAATACCAAATCAAAATATGCTTAAATATGATGTTTTGTATAACCAGTTGCTTCCTAAAACCAGTCTGTGAGTGTTAAGGAAGTGAGTTGATGTGCATATAGAGTATCAAAGGCATATGGAAATGATGCTAATAATCCTCTAGACTCCATCTTTCTCATGTACTGCAGGTGAAAAATCATTATAAGCTATACTGTGGTGAACGCTGGTCCTGCAGGCATGCAAACATAGATCAGAAAACAATGAGGAGGAGGACTGCCTGAGGTAACTCTCTGAAATCTCTGTTTCTCTCTGTGACTATATCCGTTTCCTGTCTTTTACTCTTTCTTCCCCTCAGACAGACACAGAAGGTGCAGTCATGGAATAGTCTCTGCTCGCCTTAATTGAAGCCTTGGCCAAGCAAGTGTGCTAAATTTAGCGGCCGTGTTCATCAAGCGTCGGAACGCCACATCCTTCATCCAAGGTCAAATAGGACCTATGGCTCTGTATTGCCGTTATTAACTCACAAGACAGAAAGTGGATTGGTAACAATGCCATCATTTTGTCTTGATGATGAAAAGCCTGATGATTATTGGGATTAGTATAAATTGACTGAAATTACTGTGGCAGACTATGTGACATTGTATTGTATTTCAGTCTTCCCTGAGATTGAAATGACATCTGGGGAAGCTGACAAGAGCTGTTGAGAATTTTTGTTGCATCTTTTTCAACCAAGGCATCTATATTTTGTTAAAATGCACAACATAATTGTCAACAATTTTCTCTGACTTCTCAGAGCACATTAGCTTGCTTGACTAATACATTATAGAGTAAGAAGCATAAATAAAATAAATAAAATAGATAGATAGATACATAGATAGATAGATAGATAGATAGCCCAAGCCCAAGCCCAAGTCCAAAGGTTCAGAATTATGCTATAGATACATCGCGTTTACAGCCAAACGCCATCAAATACAGTGTTTTAAATTGATTACAAACGGTGTAAAAAACACGCGAAAATACGTCAATGACCCAGTATCTGACGGTGTTTTAGTGCGCATGAATAATAATAATAATAATAATAATAATAATAATAAAATCAAACCGTTTGTCATTTCTCGTTATTTCTTTTTGTTTGTATTTCGATTTGGTGTTAAATCAAACTTAAGTCATTCAAATAAATAAATATTCCAAGCCCAGAGTCGATTATTCAGAAATAACTGAGCAGAAAAAAATAATATGCATGTGGCAGCAATGTGTCACCACAGGACTTGAACCAGGGGTCAAACACTAACAAAAAGGCTAAGGAGCATTGCCTCCAACTTCTTTAGTTGCACAGCTTTTACACATTCTCTGACTTCCGTTAGCCTATACTATGAACGATTTCTTATTTTGGAAATGAAATTACTCAAAGCTAGGGATGCACCGATACCGAGCTCCTGTACCCGTACTCGTACTCGAACTCGTTAAAATGACCCGATACCAAACGCCGATACCACACAGCATGTGATAAGGGCCATATGCAGACAAAGAAACACCGACAACAGAACAAAAGACAGCAGAATGGAGTTATTAGAGATTAAGGATGTCTATGAAGTATATGTATGCAATGAATATAATGTTAAACATTCAGTATTAACACCTGTATAGCTGATGTGAGTTTATAGTTCGGTCGGATATGTCAAAGACAAGTAAGTAAAACAATGCACAAGTTACTTAACGGTAGGGAGAGAGCGAGAGAGAGACAGAGAGAGAGAGCGAGGGAGAGCACGCGCGCACTTCTGTTGTGTGATCTTTGATGTTCACTCACTGAGCACACGCATCATTTGAATTAAAACGAAATCGTACAAATAAAACCATTCATAGGGGCATCATTTATTTTCAACTTTAGGCATACACGACTTTCTAGCGAAAGTGAATCTAGCAGCCTGTGTGAAATGCGCTAGGCTGTACTACTGTCCTCTCATTCTGCACCAGTACAAATACGTGCACGCGTTGCACGTGTTTTGCTTGCTTGAGTGTTTCTGCATTATATGAGTGGCTTTGGAATATAAATCGCAGCACGTTTCAGATGAAAAAAACGCGACATCTATTTCTGAAAATATCACACTTAGGAGATTTATAACGTGTGGTTCACAGCAAAGCGTGTGATTACAGTACTGAGCCGCTGCAATAGAGCAGCTCTAATGCTATTAAATTAAAGATGATGTACAATAGTGCAAAAAAATTAACAGTGAAAGTAACAAAAACTTGTAAAATACATTTTAATGGGCATAATTAAGTGTGAAAATAACCGAAGGACATACAGTGAAACCAAAAATGATTCAGAGACCAGATATAATTTTTGATATTTTTTTACTAGTGGGTGCAGGACACTATAGTTAATTTATGTAAAGTGAGGATAGCAAAATAAAATAGACTGTGACAAATCATACCCAAAAATTCTTCATACAGTGGACTACCAATAAAACTGATACAAATTTGGGTCCAAAAATTATTCAGACCAAGTCTGGGAAAAAAACTGAAGTTGAGGTTTTCATGAACCTGGGTGACAGCATGCCCAGGAGACTACAGGCTGACATTAAGGCTAAAGGTTGCCCGACTAAGTATTGATAGTTGTGTAAATACTAACAGCTGTCTAATATTTGGTTGATTGTAATCCATTAGGCTACATACCTTTCTATCAAAGTTATCTAACATTATCAAGCTGAATTTGTTCTGACACAGTGTAACTCTGAGTTCTTGTCATATTTTAATACCATTTTCTAAACTATAGCGAATAAACTGTGATAATGTGAGAAATGTTGAAGGTGTCTGAATAAATTTTGGTTTGACTGTATCTATTCGATAAATGAAGTTAACCAACTAACATTATACATACCCTTTTGGTTTCTGTACCCAATATTTAAAAAATGTACAAATGCAATAAAAATATCGGTATCGGCATCGGTATCGGCAAGTACCAAAAATAAAAGTATCGTATCGCACGAGTACTGGAAAAAGTGGTATCGGTGCATCCCTAATAATAATAAGATATGTTACTCAAGCAGCAAATCAGCATATAAGAATGATTTCTGAAGGATCAATTACATTTTAAAACAAAAAAATATATATTAAAACAGAAAACGGTTACTTTAAATTGTAATAATATCTCACAATTATATGTCAACAAGTAAACAGGGCATGAAAAGGGAAAGAGTAAGAAGGAAAGAGCGACTGGTATGTTTGAAAGCTATAACAGGCCGCTCCACTGATGCTCCTCTTTTGATTAGGCTTAAAAGACTAAAAGAAAGACAAAAGCATGGTACACGCAGGTTCACCCAATGCCCCCTCCGTCTCTATTACAGTGTCCTCTACCCCCACTGTTTTACACTGATAATATCACCCTGTTCCTGCAACCAGTGCTGTTTCTGTCCTACTGCGATAATACTATATCTGCAAAAAGAGTGAGTGACTGTCGACAGCTATGGAAGACATGTTAGGTTTATCCCACTGGAAGAATAAATTAAGAGAGGGATTTGCAGCAGTTTGGATGCTCTGTTTCTATTTTAATATCCTTTAAAATATAATTTATTTCTGTGATGCAAAGCTGGATTTCCATCAGCCATTACTCCAGTATAAAGTGTCACTGTAATACAGAGTGAGCAGAGTGAGGATCCATCTGCAGCTTTATTGAAATCGTAGTCAACAGGCAAGGTCAAACACCAACAGAGGAAACAGAGGAGAGAAGCCAAATCGTT
>NW_015642181.1:1181786-1192678 GCF_001515625.1 Sinocyclocheilus rhinocerous | reverse complement strand
GCTCAGAAATGTGCACCGGGGCAATACAAGACTGCGCAATGAGGGAGAGTCTGAGAGCTGTTTAAATAGTCCACTAATGAGAGTCAGGTGCAGGAGCAATCAGAGCCAGGTATGTGAGCGTGTGTGTTGTCCGGATTGAGGTTCAAAACTCGGGAGAGAGCTCCCTCTGGTGGTGAGCGGGAAGCACAGCGGGAGTCTCGTTTGTGACAGAGCCCCCCCCGAGCGGCTCCTGATGCGAGGAGGCAGTCGACGTCGGGGTCTTCCGGGTAGTCGAGGGGCCGGCTTATCCTGGTGCGTCCTATGAAACTCATAGTCCACCAGATATTGGAGGATGCCACCCCGACGTCTGGAATCGAGTAGTTCTCGAACCTGGTAAATCTCCTCGCCGTCAGCCATGATGGGTGGAGGACCCTGGTCACTGGTCTGCTCCTCCTCCTCCGCTCTCGGACCACCAGCGGGTTTGAGAAGTGAAACATGAAAAGTGGGAGAAATGCGATAATTAGCGGGTAATGCCAAACGGTAAGAAACTGGTGTAATTTGTTTAATAATTTGGAAGGGACCTACATACCTGGAACTGAGTTTTCTGCATAGGAGTCGGAGGCGGAGATCTCGGGTAGACAACCAGACCCATTGCCCTGGAGTGTATTCAGGACTGGGGCGACGGTGACGATCAGCTTGTGACTTTTGTCTTCTAACAGCATGTAGCAAGTGTGTGTGAGCTTGGTTCCAGATCCCAGTCCGCCAGATATTGGAGGATGCCACCCCAACGTCTGGAATCGAGTAGTTCTTGAACCTGGTAAATCTCCTCGCCGTCAACCATGATGGGTGGAGGGCCCTGGTCACTGGTCTGCTCCTCCTCCTCTGCTCTCGAACCACCAGCGGGTTTGAGAGGTGAAACATGAGCAAACCTCATGATGGCTGATATCAGTGTCCGTTCATATTTAGAAATCCCTACAGTAGTTTGGGGAGAGGAATTAAACGACAAGCCTTGGAAAAGCGGTCTATGACGGTGAGTATTGTGGTGTTGTTATTGGACTTGAGGAGGTCAGTGATGAAGTCAATAGCCAGATGGGACCATGGTCGGTAGGGCACTGGTAAGGGATGCAACAAGCCGGATGGTAGCTGTCTGGGGGATTTACTTTCGTTACAGGTGATGCAACCATGGATAAAGTCTGTAGTGTCAGTCCTCATGGTTGGCCATCAGAATTTGTTCTTAAGGAGATGGAGAGTGGCCGTAATTCCAGGATGACCAGAGCAGAGCCCAGAGTGAACGTGTTGCATGACCTTTTTACGGAGTTCCTGAGGAACAAAGACCTTATCGGGAGGGCATTCGGGAGGGGAGAGTTCTTGTGAATTGGCCTGTTCAAGCTCTGTCATGATGTCCCATTGGACGGGGGCCACAATTAATGATTCAGGGAGAAGGCTTTCTTCAGAGTTACCGGGATCTAGGCAGTCGTGTTGACGTGACAAAGCATCAGCCTTGGTATTCCTGGAACCGGGTCGATATGTGACCGAGAAATCGAAGCGTGTAAAGAACAGCGCCCATCGGGCCTGTCTGGGGTTTAGTCTTTTAGCAGATCGTAGATATTTGCAACAAGCCGGATGGTAGCTGTCTGGGGGATTTACTTTCGTTACAGGTGATGCAACCGTGGATAAAGTCTATAGTGTCAGTCCTCATGGTTGGCCACCAGAATTTGTTCTGGAGGAGATGGAGAGTGGCCGTAATTCCAGGATGACCAGAGCAGAGCCCAGAGTGAACGTGTTGCATGACCTTTTTACGGAGTTCCTGAGGAACAAAGACCTTATCGGGAGGGCATTCGGGAGGGGAGATTTCTTGTGAATTGGCCTGTTCAAGCTCATTAATCAAACAATTAATGATTCAGGGAGAAGGCTTTCTTCAGAGTTACCGGGATCTAGGCAGTCATGTTGACGTGACAAAGCATCAGTCATGGTATTCCTGGAACCGGGTCGATATGTGACCGAGAAATCGAAGCGTGTAAAGAACAGCGCCCATCGGGCCTGTCTGGGGTTTAGTCTTTTAGCAGATCGTAGATATTCCAGATTTTTGTGATCCGTCTGGACAACGAAGGGGTGCTTTGATCCTTCTAGCCAGTGTCGCCATTCCTCCATAGCTGCTTTCATAGCCAACAATTCCCTGTTACCGACATCATAGTTTTGTTCAGCAGAACTGAGCTTGCGAGAAAAGTAGGCACAAGGCTGAAGCTTAGGTGGATTACCATGCCGCTGTGAGAGGAGCTACGGAACTGAAGTTTCTGATGAAGCGGCGGTAGAAATTTGCAAATCCTAAGAAACGTTGTAGTTATTTTAGTGTCGCCGGTTGTGGCCAGTTGAGAACAGCTCTGAACTTCTTCTCATCCATCGCCACTCCCTCCTGACTGATGATGTAACCCAGGAATGACGTACCGGTCTGGTGAAATTCACATTTCTCAGCTTTGTTGTACGTGTTCCTCATATGTGTTGGAGTAGATAAGGATGTCATCGATGTAAACGATTACCCAACGATCAAGCATGTCCCGGAAGACGTCATTGATGAAGGATTGAAACACAGAAGGACTGTTAGCAAGGCCGAAAGGCAAAACGGAATATTCATAGTGCCCAGTACAGGTGAAGAAGGCTGTCTTCCACTCATCACCCTCTCTGATGCAGATGAAATTGTAAGCGTTGCGGAGATCTAACTTGGAGAAGTAGTTGGCTTTGCGAAGTTGCTCCAAGGCAGATGGTACTAGGGGTAATGGGTATCGGAACTTAACAGTCATGTCGTTGAGATCCCGGTAATCGATGAATGGATGTAGACCTCCATCTTTTTTCTTAACGAAGAAGAATCCTGCTGATGCAGGTGAGGTTGACGGTCTGATGAATCCCTTAGAAAGTTCCTTGTTGATATATTTCTTCATAGCCTCTGACTCGGGTTGAGATAAGGGAAAGATACAGCCTTTGGGTGGTGTTGCACATGGTAGTAGGTCAATAGCGCAGTCGCTAGAACGGTGAGGAGGTATTTCTGACGCCTTGGATTTACTGAAGGCCTCAATGAGGTCTGTGTACTCTGAGTGAAGTGTGGACGAGTGAACTGATTCGTCCGTGAGCTTGACCGTTTGAACTGAGATTGTTGGCTTGTTGCTCAGACACTTGATTGAAATCGTAGTCAACAGGCAAGGTCAAACACCAGCAAACACAAGGAGAGGAGAGAAGCCAAATCATTATCCAGGGACGTGCAAAGTGTCGGCGCAGGCAGCAAACAATCAGTAGTTAATAAAATAATAACAAGAGTTCGGGGGCAGGCGGCAGGCAATCAGAAGGAGAGAAACAGTCCAAGGTAATACACAGAGAGGCCAGACACGGAAAGAAACACTCAGAAATGTACACCGGGGCAATACAAGACTTCGCAATGAGGGAGACACAGTTTAACTCGGTGTTCTTGTCATATTTTATTACCATTTTCTAAACTATAGCGAATAAACTGTGATAATGTGAGAAAAGATGAAGGTGTCTAAATAGATTTTGGTTTGACTGTATCTATTTGATAAATGAAGTTAACCAACTAACATTATACATACTCTTTTGGTTTCTGTACCCAATATTGTAAAAATTTACAAATGCAATAAAAATATCGGTATCGGTACTCGGTATAAGTACCAAAAATAAAAGTATAGGTATCGGGCGAGTACTGGAAAAAGTGGTATCGGTGCATCCCTACTCAAAGCTAATATAATATCCTGTTATTTAGGCTATAAGTAAAAGGTATTTGTGTAATAAATGATAGGCTATATATACAATGGGATTGGTATGCTAAAATGCTGTCCATGTAATATTAATAATTACATTAAAGTATGATAAAGATGTGGAATCGGCCTATGTTCAATGTTAGTAGTGTCCTGTGGTAAGCCGAACGGCGCTAAAAGCGGCACTTTTTACAAACACTAAAACGCCATTAAATATGGCGTTTTTTACCGTTTACGCGTGTTTTTTACGGCATCTGCTATCAGGACGGCATATTTGACGGCGCTAATGCTGTTTCAAATGCCGTAAAGTACAGTGTTTTGTATGTAAACGCGATTTATTTATAGCGTAATTCTGACACTTTTGGCTTGCCATATGCGAGCTCTTTTTAAACACTCGCACACGCATCACATCACCTGTGTGCGCAATACAAGCCCTCGCGAGCGAGCGAGGATATGTCTCATCGCACACGTGTGATCACCCCCCTCATTCTCGCACGTCGTATTTTTTCACCTGCTTGCTTTTGCTCGCGCGGACACTTTTATTTTTGGCAGTCGTGGGGCGGGACTTGCTGTTTTAATTGTAATCTCAAATGCCATTGGGTACTTCCCCTTTTCCAGAAGTCAGCTGTGATTGGACGCCTGTGAAAAGGCGATACATAATTCACATGTGACCTGAGACATGGCTTTATCAACGGACCAGACGAATGTAAGTTGTTATTTATTTTTTTATAAATATAACATGGCTGTTTTAATAAAAATTAATACTGATTGAAAAAAATAAACACTGATTGACCGATTGAGAGATGATACATTTTAGAAAGTTGTATTGTATCTTTCAACATACCTTCTGTTCTGATGTTCTTTCATGTTTATTTCTTGTGATAATTATTGGATGAGACTCGCCATTGGAACTGAAGCAACTACAGCAATCTGTCACATTAAGAGTGCAAAAAAAGGTGGACTTGGCAACCATCTCTGGACTACAGGTAATTTATAGGGTCAAACAGAACCTGTGTAAACTCCATAGCTGTTGTTGTTGTTGTTGCTGTTGTTGTTTTTAATTAATTTATTTACTGCTTTAAAGAGAGCTTGCGTTAAATTCAAAGGAGTTACATTTTCTTCACACATGGTACTGTGTGACTTGCAGTCTGATATAGGCCTATTTTCCACACCCTTTTGAATGGCAGTTTTTAATCAGCCCATGTCCATAGTGCAAATTGCATTTATTGGCCGATACCGATTATTGGCTGATACAGTGGTGCATCCATAATTGCTACATTTATATTTCCCATAAATCAAGAAAAATAATACCGTCTCTTTGCTTTCTTTTTTCTGACATTACATTGTGAAACAAATTTTTATAAATGTTTTGTTTCACTTTTATTTTTAACTTTTCTTTATGAAGTTTGCGATGGTTAGAATGAAAATCACATTATTTTTTGTGTATCATTAACAGTGCTCATGAAATCTGCTGTGTGTGTGTGTGCGTGCGTGCATTGACAACTCGCACAAGTGTAAGTTGGATGATTTTTGTCTTTTATAAGTAGTTCCACAATGTTCCAGGAAGCACTAGAATATTACAGAATATTCTAAAATGTTACAGAAACTTCTAGTTCTCATCCTTGCAAAATATCTTTAAAAAACACACATGCAAAAATAGTACAAAACTTCTTTATACTAAACCAATGTTTCATAATGAATCATAGAAGTTCTAAAATTTACCTGACCTAAATATTTACCAAAATGTTGATGCTATACGTGAAAACAAATAGTGTAATAATGATTAGCACCACAGAATTACAGAAAAAAAAATGTTATTTTTTTGTTACATTGTGTTAACTTTGGTAAGGCTCATTTGAGATTAATGTAACAGTACGATTTGATTAAAAATATGCATTTTGTACCTTTTTTTTTTTTTTCTTAAATGAGACACCAATTTTAACCTATATTTGTAGAAAAAGTGCACTTTTATAATGAATCATCTACTCAGTTACACAGCTGCCATCAGTGGTTACAGTACAATTTTCTTTTTATAAGCATTATTATAAGAATAATAATTATTATTTATTAGTAGTATTGTTGGTGTTGGCAGAGGTTAGTCAAAAGATTTGTGTAATGCGATTGCATTGAGTGATTTCCATCGTAATGACTGTCATAACAGTAATACCATGTCACATAGTGGTGATAAAGAGCCATCTTGCTCTACTAATCCAAGTTAGATTTTAATCCTTTATTGTCCTCAAATACTTTTTTATTGTATAATCCTGTTTGTAGGAATGAAGCAAAATATCAGCTATCGAGCCAAATAAGATAAGATGTGTCCTCACTGGATGGCACCCAGACGATGCAGTTAATTAGATCTCCATTCTGAGGACTATTTTGGGCCCTGTATGACCAAACAGCTGATCAGAGAGAACAGCAAAGCGATGATGTTGCATTCCACTTAAAGCTGGATGTCAGATATTCCTATGCTATCTCCTACTTCTGGATGTCCCGTTGCTCCATGCTTTGGAAATTCAAAATGTTAATGCTACACTGCAATTTCTACCTGATTTAACCCATATAAAATAGTTTTGTTAGTATAAATGAATGTATACACTGCCGTTCGAAAGTTTGGGATCAGTACGATTTGTAATATTTTATAAAGAAATATCATCTGCTTATCAAAGCTGCATTTATTTAATCAGAGATACAGAAAAAAATAGTAATATTGTGAAATATTATTGCAATTAAAAAAAAAAATGGTTTTCTATTTTAATATACTTTAAAATATAATTCATTCCTGTGATGCAAAGCTGAATTTTCACCACCTTACTCCAGGCTTCAGTGACACATGATCCTTCAGAATTCATTCTAATATGCTGATTTATTATCAATGTTGGAAACTGTTTTGCTGCTTAATATTTTTTGGGAGCCTGTGATAATTTTTCCAGGATTCTTTGATTAATAAAAATAGCATTTATTGAAAATAGAATTTTGTAACAATATACACTATCGTTTAAAAGCTTGGGGTCAGCATTTTTTTTTTTTTGGAAAGAAATGAATGTTTTTATTCAGCAAGGATGTGTTAAATTGATCAAAAGTGATAATAAAGACTTATATTGTTAGAAAATATTTTTTAAAAATGCTGTTCTTTTTAACTTTATTCATCAAATAATCCTGAAAAGGTTAAAAAAATTATATATATATATAAATTTATATTAAATGCAATTAGAACTTTATAATGCTTTACTGACCCACTTAAGAAGGACTAAGTAGGACTTACTACTTTAAAATATGTAATTTTATAATTATATTATGCTTATATTGTCTCATAAAGTACTGCTAAATAAACTGACAAGCATTTATGGTAAACTAATATGCCATTTCTATTGAAACTTGTATATCATGTACTTAAATATATTTGCAAATATTATTTTATAATGATGAAGTTGCAATTTGCTACGTTTAAAATATTTAAAAACTGTAAATGTAATATCAAATAACTCTACAGTTAAAAATATAATCTAGTACTTTACATGTGCTTATGTTAGTCAAAACAGCAAAGTAAGTGTACTTCCTTCAAGCATGGCAAAAGATTATTAAAATATTTTCAAATGTGCTTTCAAGAAAACTGTTTAATCTGACATTATTAAAAAGTGCAATTAAAAAAAATAAAAAATATAAAAGTGAACTAAACACCATCGAGCCGCTCTTGACAGTCGCAGTAGCACGGTCTCGTGTTGTTTCCACCAGCGCGGCAATTTTTTTTCATCACTAATTGATGGATGTCTAAAATATAAAAATAAGGAGAAGCCTAAAACAGTCCAGAGGCCCAGCCCGCGTCTGAACTATGACGTGAAAATAGGCCCGAAGCCCGGCCCGAGGGGAGTAAAAAAGTTGGGGACCGGGCTGAAATGCAGGCTTAACTATTACTTACTTACTATTACTATTTTAATAACGTCTAGGTTAATACTTGTTCAAAACAATCACTTTAGCAAAGTTTGTACTATTTTTCTGCTTATTTTGAAAAATAAAATAATTATTTTTTGTTCAATAAACATACTGTCATTAAAATGTTAATATAAAAAAATATATTTTAAAATACAGAAACAAAATCATTTTAATAAGTAAAGATTCTGAAAGCATTGAAGGAGATCCAATAATAATTGAATATATATTTACAGTAGTAACAACAAATTATATTTTATTATATGATATGATTAATATCATGTTTTTAAATACGATGTTTTCATTCTAAACATGGTGATTATCTCTAATATGGACACACCCAACATAATATATGATATTTACCATCTGAATCTAACCATGTCATGTCAACAAATGGAAAAGTCAGCCATCTATTAATTATCATGTTAATTACTGTGCGCCTTTACATATATAATTAAGTGTACTTTGTTTTTTTACAATGGTACAATGGCATATAGCATAACAAATTCCCTATATTTTCCTAATAAGAAACTGAGTTATTTTCCTTTGCTGAAGTTGTCAGTCTTAGAGATCAGTAAATATCTTATCATAGATACAAAATGGAAGCAATTTACTTATAAATTATTTTTACGTTTACCTTGTAAAGGAACAATGGCTGAAGAGATAGTGTTTGTTGATGGGATTGGGTAATGGCAATGGGGTAAGGGCTGAAATGTGAGGGCACAAAGAGATGCCGTGACTGCGCTCGCTGACATTAAAGACTTTGATAACGGCCGACAGTACTCGATGGAATGACTCCGGTCTCAAAGCACAGATGACAAGCAGGGCCTTGAGTCACATTAGCCAAAACTCGTCCTGTAAGAGACGCTGACATTAAAGATCGCTGGGCTGTCTGCTTTGATAACGGCCGACAGTACTCGACGGAATGACCCCGGTGTCACAGCACAGACGACAAGCAAGGCCTTGAGTCACATTAGCCAAAACTCGTCCTGTCAACCTAATGCATTTCCCTCATTTTGTTTCCTTAAAATAGAAGCACAACATGACATTGAGATCATACTAAAACATAATGCTTCAGTGCACTTGATTTATTAAGAGGATGCTTTTAAGATCGTCTGCCATTCAATAGACATGTGCCTTGAAGCTAGCTGAGGATCTGTCACTGCCTGAACAAATACTAAAAATTACTCTATGCTTCGTCCATCCATATTTCATGAAGTCCACGGCAGAATGACAGTTTGCTCTTTAGAGAGTATGTATAGCAGTCTCCGGTTTCATTGTGCAGGTTTTGTTGGCTAATTGAATTTTATCTAACTGTCTTCCTTTCTTTTCGGACTACATTAGCATAACAGCGCTCGTGGCGAGATCCTGCTTCACGCTGGATGAAAAGAGGTGACATCCGTCTCCATGCGTTTTCTTTTTAATGAGCTCTCGCTTTTTTATGCCAAACTGAAATTCAATTCAAACTGAGCAGAACAGCAAGAAACCGTGTTCACACTAATTCCAGCTAACACAGGAAATGGACGGATTTCTCCCAAAGGACTCGATTTGTTCAGACAAGAGGTCAGATAGGACGTCAATATTAACAGTAGCCATTTTCAATGCATTCATATTAGCTATGTTCTGAATGGAATACCAGTTAAACTGCACTGTATACACGATATACTGTCTACTATTTTGAAAATGACTTAATTTCTTGTAATTTCGGCAGTGTAATTTTATATCTTATTATTTTATATTTTAAATCTAATATTAAAGTATTACCGGTCAAAAGTGGGTCAAAGATGCATCAAATTAAACTTACAAAAGTGATTTTTATAAACAGAAAAAAATATTACTTGCAAGTGTCTACTTTAATGTTTCAGATAACTTCTGTGAAAATAAAATGTCAAAATACGAGTAAATAATATTCCATTGTCATTCAGCATAACATATATATTTATGTAAAAATGAAACAACATACTTATTATGACATGTACTTATTAAAATATATAAAATAAAATGTGATCATACTAAATTGTATTATATTTTAAATTATTAAAAACTGACAAATGGGTAAAAGCTAGTGGTTTGAAGGGTAGTGGCACAGATTGGTAAATATTTAAAATGATAATTAATTCATTTTGGTAGGGCTCTTTTTGATGTCATCTAATGATTCTTGTTATAAATATGCCTGACAGGATTTTTGGTATGTAAACTATTGCTACACTGTATGGCATTTTAGTGGATGTGTTCTGTAAATCATGGTAAAAATGTATTATAGTCTTTATTTTATTTTATTTTATTTTTATTTTATGATATTGCTCAGATGGATGGATGAATGAATGAATACAACAGAAAACATTCTAATGTATAGACAAATTAAAGCTGTATTAAACTTTTGTATTGTTTTGATGCTTGCAAACCCCTTGAAAACCCATATTGGAAAACAAATAGGAACATGATGTCACAGAAAAGGCACTGTCTCTTTAAGACTAACATGTCAGTAGTAATTGGCCTATTCCTAACTCAGGCTCCCTTGGGCTCTTGGCAGGAGCTTGTAGGGCAGAGGACCTACAGCCCATGTGGGTTATAATAGGACATTGTGGATTTGTGTATCCCCAGAGGCCCCTGGCAGACCAGACAGCCTTAATAGAGTTCACTTTTCTCTCCATCCAACCTTCACTCACATCTGACAAAGGAGAAAGATTGCAAGCTCTGGTAACTTTAGATCTATTTAATGTACACAAACAGTTATTTAAATACGAATTAGGGGGCAAATCTTAATCTTACACCAAACTATTACATTCTAAAGAATTGTGAAGTTCCAAAATGATTGTAGCACTTTGGGGATAGTACTCCAGCTTGCAAATCAAGGTCTATATGGTTGCAGTTGTGAAAGAACTGAGAAATGCATTTCTAAGTTCAAAAGAAAATCTCCCATTACACTTTGAGAGAAATCAACACATACAGTAAATGCACAGCTACATAAAATAGAGGCATCAGTGAGAGAAGGACAAGAAAGCCTTCACCATGCAGACAATTATTGTGGCTCATCAGGAGCCAAGAAGTCAAATGAATTTCAATCTTCTAGAATGGTTTGCCACTGTGTTTTATTATCTCATGAGCACTCCGCATTTGATAATTAGTCCTATACCAGACAACTGCTTATAATCAGCAAACTCTTTTCCAATGATTTAGAAAAAAAAACAGTATAAATTTTCTAATAATCGCGTAAAAACT
>NW_015642181.1:1163088-1181706 GCF_001515625.1 Sinocyclocheilus rhinocerous | reverse complement strand
ACAACATGAAATTTTACAACTTAAACTAGCATTATCTTGTCATAAAATTTTATATTTTAAAAGATATTGCTGTTTCACGTATACTTTTCTGCATATTTCTACATGTTGTTTGAACCATATGGATTTTTCATTTCATTCTTTTACTCTTCATTAGGAAATCAGACCATTGTGCCACACTGACTTTATGCCTCCAAGAAATATAAAAATACATGTTTTCAAAATTAATAACATGCAAGAGTTTTATTCAATTCACAGTATGTATGAATTGCATTTTTGAATACATTAATAGATCCTGACAAAATAATGAACATCACATCATTGACCCTTGGGACAATAAGCAGCCACCCAGAACAACCTAGCAATACCCTAGAAACCACAGACGACCCTAGCAACCATATAGCAGCATTCTAAAATCACTCAGAACACCTTAGCAACCATGTAATGATATTCTGCCAACCAACCACAACACCCTCACATTGTGTGGCGGTGAGCACCGCTCTCACATTTTGTCCAAAAAAGTACAAATCTACTTACTAATCATCATACATGTGCTCTACGTGTCCATTAGCTCAAGTTACACCAGATAATGGAATTTGTCAAAGTGAAGAAACCTCAACTAGATGTAATTAACTTTTCACCTGCATGACCCAGACATTTCTCTTCATAAATATCAGGTTGTCCATGATAAGAAGTCTAAATGTAAAATTCCGACATGCAACATTAAACTAAAAATGTCAGATGTATGAGAGGTACCTCTATTTTGCTGTTGTACATCTTTCATTATTTATTCATTATTGTATTGACTGAAATGTATCCTGGGAGTGAAGACTGGAGACACTGCTTAAGAGAACACCCCTTCCCCCCTCCATTGCCCCTTTATAAATATAGGTGGCAAAGAGTGGGCCTAAAGACAACAGGATGGATCTACCTTTATGTCACAGCCAGCAAGTGTTTCGGAATTCACTACCCAGGGGATACAAGCCATCATAAGACGAAGTCTTGGCCAAATATCGACCTGCGCAGGGAGGTTACAAATTACAGCATAACTACTGAACAAACCCAGAGAGACACTGGCTTCCGCTGGCTTTCCTTATTTAGACGATAGACTGGAGAATTTGAAGATGGCAGATATAAACGGAAACACCATTTTTGCCATACGCTGCAAATTGAGCTTGGTCCGTGAATTGTTACATACCACAGTCCAACTATGCAATAAATGCATTCAAGTCAATCACATCATAGATGATGATTCACCCAAAAGAAGCTATAGTTCATAATAACAGCTTATAACGAACAATCGTGGCTGTAAAACCTGAGTCCATGGTGCTGGTACCCGTGGGATTAATAAGTAAACAGGAAACAGCCCTATTCCTGTCTCTGAGCTCCAGTGTTATCGGCGCCCCTTAACTCATCTTTGAACTGAGTCGAGGATCTTTGTACACAACATCTCCACCATGTTAGCCTGATCAGTCTAATCATCTCCAATAACCGTGGTTGTATATTGAGAAGCGAGCTGATTGTTCGGGGGCCATGGGGTTTCTTGCTATGCAACCAGCATTGGTTATTTTTAGAAGCACTCTCTACACCTGCAGTGATGGTTTGCCATACTAACCAATAGCATCCGAAGGATAAAATACAAAAATGTGAACAATAAGACTATGAAAAACAATTATTGCTACTGCATTAGGTAACGTTGCAATTTTGTAATAATGGACATTGTTTGGACACACTCAACTCTGACCGATAACAGAATACTTTCTGATTGAAATGCACACTGAAACATGCATTTAAACTTTTTTTTTTTTTGTATTGTAAGAACTATAGAAATTAACTTGAATTAATTCTAATAATTTAATTTGCTAAATTAAAAAAAAAGACTAATTCCTACTAAACAGAACATAGTAATCCTCATAATAACAGATTCTGTGTGGATAATCTGCACTGTAAAAAATACATTTTCAAAGTTGTAAATAAAGATTATTAGATTATGTTTTACACATTTATGTTTTCACATTTAATTCAGTGTGTTACTTGCTCTTTCTTTATAATTGTTTGTGAAATTTGGCAATTTCTGAGTAAAAATTATTTCTATACCATTTATTTTTTTCTGTGTGCATTAATCATGTAGTAGGCCTACTACACAAACTGAACAAACCATGGTATCAAAGTTACCTGAAGTCTGGATTCCGGTTGGGTTTAAGGCCATAGAAGCCAGCAGACAGTGTCATGAGCCATTTGGGAATGAAATTCCCATTTTTACACTCCAAATACGGAGCTGACCAGTGAATCTGAGTTTTGTCGGTAATATAACTTTCTCCATTGCGCACAGACGCGTCAAAAGAGGCAAAATCTTGACTCAGCACTCGTTTTTGGAGATGGGTCTTCTTTTTATGTTTATGCTCATGGTACCACTCGGTATCAGCCGTTCTGTTTTTCAATATATGGTGGGCAGTGCTGGATAAATCCTGGAGAATGATCTCTCCACCTGCCCGTGTGGCCTGAAGGTAAACAGGTGGCCCTTCAGGAGGGGACTCGGTGCTCAAGGTGACCACTGCTCGATGGATCTTGATGTCTCCCTCCAGGATACTCCTGACCAGAGCGTGGTACCACTCCATATCGCGTCTTGGGCTGTGATGTCTGGACTTGTTCGTTTGTAGGATCATGTTGAGGAAGTTTGTGGCGTGAAGAACCGTGTCCAGGACGCTGCGCATGGCGTGATGCGCGTCTCCGCGCGTCCTGCCCCGCCACACCGCCAGCTCATATCTCCTGGAGCAGTTGGCGTGTTTTAAGGTGGAGGAATCCCCCGTGTGCAGAAACGCAGTCACCACTCTGGGTACCTGTTCCTCAATCTTCAGCGCTAAACCCGAATGGGGTTTCCGGAGGTGCGCTTGCTGATTGTTGTGCGTATCGTAAATGGGTAGCTTTGCTTTTAGGTCCCGATCATGTTCCACATATCTATAATTTGATCCTATAACAAATCCCACTTGCAAGAGTAACGATATCCGGATTATGGCCATATCCTTCAGTCCAGCTCTTTTACCTTACCGGCTTCAGTTCACCAATTCTGATGCGAGAAATCACAGCTGGAATGAATCAAATCAGCACAGCATTTTCACCTGTGGATTTTCACGCATTTCCGATACCTGATTCCTGGCCAGAAGACAGTTATTGCATCGGTAATCCCTTTCCCCTCAGGTACATTGGCGTTGTTTGTGTAAGTGATGCTGGCTCGGTCTTGTATCTCCTTGCAGGAGCGCAGCAGATGTGCAGGATCCCCGACGCTCTCCTCCCAATATGATGCTGGACCACAACAGACGTGATCGAATGAGAGAGGTAAAAAAATCCTATTTATCGGAGGCAGGGAGTCAGTACTTCACACTTGGATGACAAACACACTCTGCCCTCTTTCGTCCACTCCAGTCTTAAAGCATGAGAACGGCAGAAACCATTTGCTATAACATCTAGTGATGTCCGATTCGCGTAGGAATCGTTCATTGAATCGGTTCTTTTAAACGAAGTATTTGAACCGGTTCGCAAATCAGACTCGTTCGGTCAGAGCGCTTATCCAGTTCACGGGTTACGAATCGGCTGCATTGAACTGTACTGTTCGAAAGAACCGATTCGGGGAAATGAGTCGGACTTCTCAACACTACTAACATCCCGTCTTCTTCATCACCTTATAGGGTTTGGGAAAGTGCCCTTGATTGGTGTATGGTCTTTTCTGCTGTCAGTCATTTGACGGAGGGCGTGTTTGTAGAACTGAAGGAGCTATCCAGTGCTGAAAGGAGAAAAACACACATTGAAAAACAAAAACAAAAAACTACGATATAGGCTACATCACATTAAGGTTTCGGTAAAAATAGACGCTCGATGAGCAGGAGTACATGTATAACAGCTCTGCTATAAACATACTGCATAAACGTCAACAGAGCGACGTTGTTTAAATTATGAGCTCGTATTGAGAGGGAACAATAAAAACGAATTGCCGTGGTTGTTCATCATAATAAACAGAACGCCTTGTTTTCCGTCTGCGCTGTTTTTTCTATTGTCGGTCAATGACAGAAGTATGACGGACGTTTTTCGCCGTTGTCGTGTCTCGCTGTTATTTCTAAACTCGTCTCGTTAAGACGCCCTTAGCTGTTCAAAACGTGCCTTAAAACCCCTGCGTAACTTCGGCTTCATACCGTTGCGCACCGTCGAACTGTTTTTAATTGTTGGTCTATGACATGTGTCAGACGGACGTCTTTGGTAGCGTCGCGTCGTGTCTACCTGTCTACATGTTTTTCAGTTTTATAATTTTTTTTAAATGTGTCTATATAGTTTTTATTATTTATAGTTTTAGTTTTGTATTTGTTATTGTAGTACTTAAACTAAACGCAAAGTAAATAAGAATGTTGCCTGGCAGCGTCTCGCGTTAAAATAGTTTTTTTTTTTTTTTTTCAGACGCCAGTCGAGTTAAAATAGTGCTCGAGCACCGCATCTCGAGATTTTCCATCATGTTGCGTTCCGTCTGGTTGTTTCTGATACAGACACATTCACACGGCGTCCTCACGTTTTGTCTGTGCCTTTGTTTATTTTGGTCTTTGTAGAAATGCGTCAGACGGACGTCTTGGAATTTGGATGCGGTCACGCTGTTACTTAAAGCGTCGCGTCAAGTTTTAAATAGTTTCAAAACGCGTCTCCACCACGCTGTTTGAACGCAAGACTGCGTCCTGTGCGAACGGCCCCTAACGCTGATTTAAATACAAATTTCAAGTCAATGCTGTGATACCTATCAAGCATTCATTCTTGAATTAAGCATAGCCTACACAAGCTGGACAGAGCTGTTTGCTTCGAGGAGACATCGAGTGCGCAACACTGCTTGTCGCTCACTGGGAGAAATACTGCAGTGAAGCGAACAGCACAGGATGAATGCATGCGACTGCGTGAGGATGTGAATCATGGTGCAATATGAGTCATCACCGCACGAGCGCTTGATCCAGATCTGTAAACAATGAGATGTTCAGAACGGATTCTAAACGCGTGCGTCAGGGGCGCAAATGACTCGAGCGTCTAAATGAACTGCATCGGCACACAGAGCAAACAATCGTGAGGCCGTCACTTTCTTCAGAGGTACACGGCTCCAGCTTACCAAAGGTCCTCATAGAAATTGTCTCTGAACCATATGTTCATAAATGGAAATATATGCACGTTATCAATAAATCTAAATCTGACAAGATCATTTGGCATTGGTATAATATACAGATCAGATATCCAAGCATGGTGCATGTTAACTTAGCTCCTGACAGGAGTTATTTAAAAGGGGCTTCTCACATGGGGAATCTTCACAAGGGGTATATAGATAAATTATATAGTAATTGTTGTAATTAGAAGGTTCTCTAAAACAAATGCTTGTTTTCTGTGGCAGTGACCTAGTATTTTTTGTTTCAAACACCTAAATTGGGATATTATTATCCTCCAAAACAAACAATGCAATATCATCATATCAACATCAAATGTGCAATATCATTGGAATACAGTAGCTCTTAAGTAATTCATTTTTTAAATTTAGATGAAAAGCCAAATTTTTTGTTGTTATTATTTTAGATATATATCAAATGACAACTTGCTGCATACGTGTGGAAGCACGTTTCTACCAAGTGTGTAAATGAGCTTTTTTTTTCTAATGAGAATATTCAGTGGGTTTTTCGTAGACAAAACATTGAGTAAATAAACTTAAAAATATAACCTACACTGAGTGTGTTAGCTAGCCTTGTAACCCCTATTTAAATCACACTTTTAACAATATTCGGTACTTAAACTGAACACGACACAACATACTCAGCTTTCGGCAAGCTTTTATTTGATATGCTCTGGCTTCCAGAATTTAGCAGAATGTAGTTTATTTGCCAATGCATTAGGTAACTTTGCCTTTTCTTGAATTGGTTGTTTAACAAAAACTGTAATTTCTTACAAAAAAGATTAATTATTCTTCATATATTTTTAACTTTCATTTATTTATTTATATGCATTTATTAATTTTATATTTGTTTATTTCCACATGTACACTGTAAAAAAAAGTTTGAAGTAGTAAATAAAACAGATTATTGGGGTATGTTTTACAAGAAAATACTGTTTCAGTTTTCTACTTCAAAATTTTACATTTAAATCAATGTGTTACTTGCCATTTCTTTGTCATTTTTTTTAAATTTGCGATCTGACTTTTTAAAAAAGATGCTAGCAAGTAGTAATACTGTCCAAATTGCTGTGGCATATTGCAGATCAACTGAAGAGTTCTTTTCACAGATACTAGCCTTTTTTGAGTAAAATTATATCCAATTTTACAATTTCACCTCCATGACAGTGTGACACTAAAACTCCAAAGAATTATGGTAAAATTGATTTAAACAGCTTTAGAGCTTAAATCATATCTCTATACAATTAACAATCTAGATATGTAAAATGTATATAGAATATAGCTTCTGAAATGATTGGCTCCTCACTTGATACACTGTAAAAAATTGGTAACCTACAATTGTTACCTTCAAGAGTTAATTCTAAATTCTGATTTTCCCTGTTAAAATTAGTTTTGTTGATATAAATTATTGTATTTGGGTTGATTCTGCGATATTAAATATTATTTTTGACTTGATTAAAACCAATTAATTTAGATGTTACCATTTATAGGATAACATTTTTCAGTGTACAATCAAAGTAAAAATTAACGCATTAACGATCTTATGGGACTGTTGTGTAACCTGTTTTATAGAGGCGAGGTGTTCAAGACTAATCTTCTGTGAGTCGTTCCTCCCCTCTGTTTCTTTGTCTTTTTAAGGAGTTTATAGAGTGTCATCAACAACCTGACCAGGTGCATTTGGCAGCCATGGGGATAGAATATGTCCATTTGCTGTAACATCTGCTGCACCTTACACTTTTTAATAATGAACAATGTATACAATAATTTAACATTGAACAATCTAGCCTTCTAGAATAAAAGTAATCTTGACAAACACAGCCAGAGATTTCAGTCTTTGCCTATTCAGACAGATAGGAGCTGTACTTGCATGACTGGTGTAAGAATTACAGAACCTCAGACACTTTGATCTTCTGAGACGGACAATACACACACAGTGCATTAACATGCAGACATCTGTTTCCACATCTCACTGAGACAAAATACGGGAAAACGTCTCTCACATATGCATTGGTTCCTCCTCATCCCCTTCCTTCCCCTCACCCATCCTTCCCTTCACTCAGCTCACTCAGAATGGTCAATAGTAGAATATAATGTTCTACATCAGGTATTTAAGTGACTACTGCAAGAAGATCAGGGCGATTCTGCAGCCAGAATGAGCCCATAGTATGAAGTGTGTCCAGGTATGCATCTTACTCTTAGATTCATCTTTGAGAATTTGATGTTTTGTATTGATTTGATATCTTTGAATTGGCTATGTAATTGGCATAATACATATTTACCTGACTGATAATAAATTGTTACATTTGATTTTATTCTGTTTTACTCTGTAATTATTGACTCTAGTAGATTACGTTGTATCCTTGTTACCGCATTTCTTGCGTCAGGTTAGTAACGGACTAAAATTCAGTTGAGATGGAGCATATAGGGCACACCAACTGTATTTTAGAGATCCGGCTAACACTTGGTATTAATTCAAGTGTACTTAGATTGTAAGGGCTTATAGGATATTTCCATTTAGGTCAACTGGATGTTGTTCGACCAACCTAAATAGGGTGAGCCATGACCTCTGTTTATTGTAATGTTACTTTAGCTTAGTGTACATGGGAAACCATGGCATGACCACACCAAAGCTACTATCAGGGAAAGTAATGTTGGTCGGCTTATATCTATAGTAGTGGTCGTGACCTCTGACTAGAAATAATGTTGCTTCATTCAAGTGTATACAAATCTATGGGGGCTAAATAAAAGTACTTTTAGAATGAGCAAGCATAGGAGCGGCCGTCTAAAGTATTAGCCAATTACCTCTGTCTAATAACCAAGACTGACGAGAATGTGATCATAAGATACGCTAACGGCCGAAGCGATATCTTTGAGCCACATGAGCACCCGAATGAACGAGTACAATAATATTAAAGAATAAATAGAATAATCAGATGTTTCGATAATTTACCCTATAAATGATCAATAATAATTGGCATTCTAACTCAAATGCGAGGTCATAATAAAATGGAGTCAGATTAGATAATAAAATGGAGTCAGATTAGAATTAAACTTAAATGGCCGCTGAGTGAACTGATTTACCTTAAAAGGATTTGTAAAAATGATAAATTCAGATTAGGACTCTCTAAAAGGTTTTGTTATGGGAATGACTGATATCTGCTATTGTCAAATATTAGGTTTGTGTCCAAAAGCTATCTGGGAGAGTGTACTGCAGTCATATTTGCAAATAGTATATATTTTTATAGATTCGGAAGTCACAGCTTCTAAAGCAATCACTCAGTTTATTGATAATCTAGAGTTTACATTGGTTATTCCACACTATAAAGTTGCAAATTTACATTACATTTATGTCATATGACAGCATTCTTGTGCTACTGAGGTATATTCACCTTTCATTCACACCAGTGGCCTGGGTTATGTTACTTTTTTTTTTCTAAATTACATTTTCGAAATTAGGTATATAAATTCCTTGTGGAATTTGGGAATTTATTTATTTATTTTAAGTGATATGACATATGTAATTCTTAATGTCCAATTTTTATCCTTAGATTTCCCAATGACATGCTTGAATGAATGATGCTTTCTTAGCAGAGACCACTAATAAACAGCCTATAGGGTGTCAAAATCCCATTATAATTGCATTTTGAGGGTGCATGTAAACAAACTCATTGAGAAAACGTGCCTCTACATTTTTGCAAAACTCCAAAAACATACCTATAGAGACAATTCACTGCAGTAACTGATTATCGATTAATAAAGACTTATTTTTGCATGGTTCCTTGTACAATACTATATTATGACCTCACAACACTTTTATCATAGAGCATGATTTGTAATGTAATACATTTCAATGTTTTTATCATACAACCATATGAATGGCTTTCTGATGTGGTAAACTTAGTCAGTAGCCCACCTGGTACAGATTGCACTTGAATTGCAGAGCGCTCGGGAACGAGTCCCATGAAATAAGAATCAAGTTGAAGACTTGTAGACTTGTAGAAGCAAGCTACTATGGCATGGTTGGTTCAGCAAATGCATTTTATTTCCCGTTTGTTTTTGTTAACACAGTCAGTTAGGTTTAGGGCAGGGTTTAGTTTAGGTGCTGAGTTATATTCAAATGTGATTAACCTTTCAGCACCACTCACTGAAGTTTCATTTCCGAACTTCCACGACACGTACAACGACCAACTTAATGTCAAATTCACGTTTCAATTCAGATAAAACTGAACGCACTTTTAGCACCACTCACAATGTGTTGCGAAAGGTGCATGAAGCAACGTATTATCAACCACTGGGACCTAGGATGACAGACAGCACATATTGGATTTGATATGTTGCTTCAGTTTACATAAAAAATAAACAATATATACAATATTTTAATAAAAAATAATAAATTTCAACCTGTGTCAATAGACAATAAGCAGGACCATAACATATCTGCTAAATGAACCTGGTAAGAACATGCAACCTGAATATCACAGAGAAACTAAAGAATACAGACTAAAGTACATTCAGTTTCTATGGACAGTCCGGGTCATGGCACCAACCTGAAGGCAACTTATTTTTTGGAATAAAATATATCTGAGTACTCTGTGTTGAATTGTCCTTAGTAAAAGCATAGTTATCATAAGCCGTGCTTTTGTTTTCAATCATAATGACTTTTGGAATAACATCAGGCACAGTCGTTGTTTTCTTCTTAGCTTTGGTTGAACTGCAGGACAGTAAGGTCAGAAACACAGGGATGAAGATGATGCTGTGAGCCAAACCAAAAAGCATAACGAGGAACATAATCTTAAAGAAGGTCCTGAAAATGTGATTCTTGGATGCAGCCAAAATGAGCACGCCTATTATTGTTGAGGCAGCTCCTTGTAGCACGGGATAGCCCAGAGAAAACAATGCATCAACTGCCCGCTCATTGGCAGTCAGTTTTTTGCTCGAAACAAATGCATATGAAATATGCGCAGAGAAGTCGACAGTGAAGCCAATGCACACCACCAAGATGATCATTGAAATGGAATCTAGGTTGATGCCCCATAAAGCCATGAAACCAGTGACACCGGTGACGACTGAGCCGATGGAGAACGTGACCCACAGGGAACAGATCGGGTTTGGGATTAATAACAAGGCAACGACCAACATGACAGCTGTGGTGAAGCCCACATTCTGAATGGTGCTGGTCACTATGACCGAATATTGATCCAAGTAGATGAACAAGGGGTGAAACACTAGAAGTTTAGCTGCACTACAGCTTTGAGCTGTGTTTCTGAGTTCATCGAACATCATTATCTCCATACTGGCATTGGAAATATCCAAAGTCTGGACAAAAAATCTTGAAGCATTGATTTTGCTTTCTGTGATATTAACGTCAAGCTTAAACTCTGGATAGAGCAGGAAAAAAGAGGATAAATTCTCAATGAAGACATTTTCGTTGTCTAGACTTAGGCTTTTGCTTTGAGCAAATTGTAAGTAAAAGTCTAACCAGGAGACAGTCAGATTTTGATTGACAAATGTCAAGTTGTGGAGTTTTTCCATGCAGTGATTTAGTTCGGATCTGCTGTTCTTATTCCAGTATGGAAACTCTTCTGTCACTACAACCATGATATTTGGACCATACCTGGAGAAGAATTTCCGATCATCATCATAATAATTTACGACATATGAATCATCAGCTGCCAGGTCCCTCATATTAATGCCCTGTTGTAAATTAAGACATCCATAAATGCCTCCAGCCAAATAACCCAAATACAACAACATCACACAGACTTTGGTCCAGGGCTTGGTCAGGAATGGACCATAATAGGACTTAAAGAAGTGTGCTATGGGCTGTTGTTTCTCAGCACCGGTTTCTTGGTCATAGTCGCCACCTACACAGCAGAGACGATACGCCGGGGACTTTCCTTCAGGAGTCTGTGTTGGGAGTTTGCAGCAGGTCAGCCAGTGTCTGTTACTCTGCTCCCTCCTGCCGTTTAGGGCTAGAACGCTTCCAAAGAAGAGGATGTTATAAATGTAACAGAAAATAATGGATGTGCTGGTGTACAAGCAGAAGGCCTGAACTGAGCGAAATTCACTCATGAGCCCAATGTAGAAGCCAAGTACATCAGTCAATGTAGTGATAGTTATGGACATAGCGGCTTCTTTGAAGGTTTCAGCCATTCTCTTCTCCACTGGATCCTTTACTTTAGTCTGCTGCCAGTTAGAAATCATGATGAACATGTCATCAACACCAATGCCTGTAAGAAAAGATTGCTATTAGTTAACTAAATCTGAAACCTCTAAAGTTTTATATTAAACATTTCGGAAATATTTTGAAAACTATGTATACAGTCATTTGCAATTAAACAACTGTTAGAAGAAATTAATAACAAAGTCCGGTTTATGTGTAAAAAAAATAAATAAATATGCCAATGCAACAAAAAAAAGTTTTAGGGTCGATAAGATTTGTTAATGTTTTTGAAAGAAGTCTCTTATGCTCCCCATAACAGCTTCTCCTATTTGATCTATAATACAGTAAAAAGGGTGAAATTGTGAAATATGATTACTATTTGAAATATGAACAATATTTGAAATGTAATTTATCCCTTGGATGCAAAGCTGAATTTTCAGCATCATTACTCCAGTCTTCAGTGTCACATGATCCTTCAGAAATCATCATCATCAATTCTAATACGCTGATTTGCTAAGTAACATTTCTTATTATTATCAATGTTAAAGCAGTTGTGCTGCTTAATATTTATGTATCGAAATTTATTTGAAATAGATTTTTTGTAACATTATAAATATCTTTACTGTCACTTTTTGAATAATTTAATGTGTCCTTGCTGCATGAAAGTATTAATTTCCTTTGAAAAGGAAAAACATTTAAACGGTAGTGTAGGTGCAATTCAATGGCATTCAAGGTACAACAAGTCTTTTTTTTTTTTTTTTAGCTTGACAGCACTCATTCCCTTTCACTTTTGTTGTATGGAAGAGAGTAGTATGGATATTCTGCTAAACATCTCATTTTGTTTTACTCAAAAACAATATTAGAACATTAACTAAAAATAGGATTTTGCATAAATTGTTTTATGCAGTGCATAAAAATAAGCAATGGCTTTCCACAGACACACGCTTACCCAGAATGAGGAAAGGCGAATTAGCCACTGTTATTGCAAACGGCACTTGAAGAAAGAGCAGCAAGCCAAAGCTGGAGAGCACAGCCAGACCCGCAGACAGAACTCCCATGAAAGAGACCCAGATCTTGTTCCTCACATTATCAAGACTGAAATGAAACCAGAAATCTTAAATCAAACCAGACATAATTATTAGTCAAAAAGGCAGTTAATTGAATTATCCAAAGTCTATATACATGGACTGAATCCACTAGTGAAACACAAACACACACACAAATATATATATATATATATATATATATATATATATATATACACAGACACCAATGCAGCATTTTTGATCAAAAATACAGTAAAACATCGTTAAATTTATATAAAAAAAACATGTTTCTGTTTTATTATTAGAGTTTATGCAAGTTTATGATCAGACATAAGTGTACATAACGATGTTCCATATTTTATTAAATATAGACTACACAAGATTTTTGTTTTCTTTTTTTTACTTTATGATTATTCCATGTGGTGTCTGAATATGTGTGATATCTGTTGCTTACCGCATACAGGATAACACTGAGAAGGAGATTGCAAGTGAGTAAGTTATTGAAAACAGAGGAATGCCATCTGTTGTGTGTTTCTCTATCTCCTCTTGTCTGGAGAGCGAGGTAAAATGAGACACCTGCAGATTGAGAAAGTTATCTAGATATATGCTACTTACAGTACATATGGAAATATGGTATAATATGGTATAAAGTACTGATTTTACAGATCATTTGGTCTACAATATGCTTCCATGCATGAATCAGCCCCTTTACACGGCTACTTACCTTGAGTCCTATGCTGAGCGTTTTTTTGGATAGAACATTTTGGAACTGCTGAAGCCATTGAGAGGCTCCAGGTTTATCCTGCAAAAAGTAGAAAAGTCTGATGGCGCGTGCCTGCTGGATCACGCCTCCTCTTTCTTCAACACCTCCTACTGTAGAACCAAGAAATACATCTTTCGCTTTCCACTTATTTATTGGAAATGATAAATTGATGAATTTATCATCAACAATGTCCAGTATAGGATTTGAGACACAGTTCCAATTTTCTTTGGCACAAATATCTTTGAAGCTTATCTGAGTTTGATTGACATTGACAGAAAGACTATGCACTTGCTTGTCAAGCTCACTGATTTCCTCAAACAGGGCATCTGTTAGAATGTTTCCTTCCACAATAGAAAATATCATCACTGCATAGTTTCCCTCAGCATAGAGTCTTTGACTTGAAAACAATGAATCGTTACTTGGAAAAGTTTCTTTTATAAAATGTCTGGTTTGCTTGGAAGGTCCGTTGATAGGTGTGAACTGATTCTCAACGTCATTGTCCTCGTGGACTTTGAGAAAGTTCAGTCCTCCTCCCAGAGCAGCAGATATCATCAGAGGAATTACAAAAAAACAAAATGGATAAGAACCAACCAGATGGCCAAGTTTCTCAAAAAGCTTAGAAATAGGTTTCTCAATGCAGTCTGTACGATAACACGCCATAGTCTTCATGGAAAGGGGAAAACAGAGGCAAGACTAGAGTGAAATCTGACATGTTCTGAATGATGTTCTCATCTGTTCTATTTATTACTCCACACATTTGCTTAAACCCTGCCCAGAGGTGTGTTCATACAGTATAAGGAGGATGATTTTGTAATAATTGTCCAGGTTTACATGGATAAATACTGGCATTGTTTATATTTCCTCAGATAAATTTCATGACTCCAGGACTTTTGAACTATGAGTGGAGGAAGTTTTTATGTACGGAGTCAGATGGTCACAACAGTTATTCATTTACAACAGAAAAGGTTAAATGTCTAAAAGTAAATGCAATATGATGAGCCAAGTTGCATGTGAAATTGGTGTTATTCAGGCCTCTGACTGGCTGATCATTAAAAATATAGTTTAAAGTGAGTTAAAAAAAGAACTAGTGTGGGCTTACTTCCCCAATTTGCAGGTTACAGACTGAAGTACAAACTAGAGTTCAAGAGTTTTCTTAAGGCAAAACGCTAGAGGCAAAATCATTTTGGTTGTCAACAAAATGAAACAAGAATGTTGAACCTGGCTTTATCCAGATTTCTGTTCTGGAAATGTATGCCAATTAGTGCATATTTAATTTGATAATGTGCATAATTTGCATATTTAAACATAAAATTTCTGGGGAAAAAAAGTTTGCAATTCTAAATGTAATCAATCCACTGGGGAAGTATGATATCTAATAGAAAATATAGCATGTCGATCACATTTAGTAAAGTAACATATATAAAAATGATTATTACCATTATTAATCATCCATCATTCATTCATTCATTCATTATACATGACATACGGTTATATTTTACTGTTACATTTTACTGTCTACGTTTATTCAATGAACCATAAATAATTATTGCACATGCACATGTGGAACAGTCCTTAAAGACACTTATGGTTTACAGGTGGCAGGCAATAAAGGTCACAGTTACGGGAACGTAGGACAATAAAGAGAAAAATACCAGAAGAAAGATGGCAAGTAAAAGTCAAGTAACATAGTTAAAAATTATTATACATGACATATTGTTACATCTTAACCTTCAATTATCTAATAACTTTGAACAATTTAGGTATCTATTTTATAACTCCAATTCCAGAAGAGTTGGGACGTTTTGTAAAATGCAATAAAAACAAGAATCTGTGATTTGTTAATGCTCTTTAACTTTAATTTAACTGACAAATGTACAAAGAAAAGATTTCCAAAGCTCTCACTGACCAACTTAAATATATTTTGTAAATATAAATAATATTAGATTTTTATGGCTGTAACACACTCAAAAAAGTTGGGACAGAGGCAAAATAAAAGTGAAAAGGTTATAGAATATCCAAGTTAAACAGTTTTGAAACAGTTCACAGTAAGCAGGTGATTTGGTAATAGGAGAGGGTATAATGTTTGGGTATAAAAGGAGCATCTCAGTCTTTGCAAGCAAAGCTGGATCATGGCTCATCACTTTGTACCAAATTTCATGAGAGAAGTGTCAAGCAAATCAAAAATTACTTTTCTCAATGCAAAATTGCAAGGAATTTAGGTCTTTCAGCAACTACCATGCATAATATTATGAAAAGATTCAGAGAATCCAGAGAAATCTTAATCTGTGTAGGGCAAGGCAGGAAACCTCAGTTGAATGTGCATGACCTTTGAGCCCTCAGATGGCATTGCATAAGAAGCCATCATGCTGCGATGTTAAATATAGCCACATGGGCTCAGGAGTACGTTGGTAAACCGATGTCACTTAACACAGTCTGCCGCTGCATCAATAAATGCAACTTGAATCTCTGGTACTCCAGGTGAAAGCTATACAATGATTCTATGCAGTGACTATGCAGTTCTCTGGGCCAGAGCTCATCTCACATAGTCAAAAAGACACATTTCAACTTGTTTATGGGGAAAATGGATGTTGAGTTCTCAGTCCCAAAGACCAAAGGGACCATCCAGACTTTCATCAGCGACAGATGCAAAAGCAAACATATGTCATGGTATGGGGGTGCAGCAGAGCAAACAGCATGGGTGACTGGCATATGTGCGAAGGTGTCATTGACATGGAGGCATATATTGAAATTGTACAGAGACATATACTGCCATCAAGATGACATCTTTCATGGGAAGTCCATGGTTATTAGATCAAGACAATGCCAGGTCTCATTCTGCAGGTGCTACAACAGCGTGGTTTCGTAGACACAGAGTGAATGTGCTAGATCAATCCAGATCTGTCTCCTATTGAAAATGTATGACCAGTTATGAAAAGGAGAATCATACAACGACGGTCAGAGACTGCTGAGAATCTTTAGTCTTGTATCAAGTGAGATTGGACAAAAAGTTTGCTTGCAAAACTTTAACAATTAGTATTCTCAATACCCAAACAATTAAACATTGCAATTAAAAGGAAAGTTGATGTGACAGTGTTAAACATGCCTTTGTCCTAACTTTTTTGGAGTGTGTTGCAGCCATCGAAATAAAAAAAATATATATATTTACAAAATAAAATTAAGTTGGCCACTGAAAATATTGGCATTTTTTCTTTGTACTTTAGTCAATTAAATAAATGTTAAAGAGAATGAACAAATCACATATTCTTGATTTTATGACATTTCACAAAACGTCCCAACTCTTCTGGAATTGGGGTAGTAAGTATATTTTATTTCTTTCATCCAAACACACCAAGAATATCTTTTTTTTTAGGATATTGCATTTTAAAGATAATTTTGTAAAATCCATATAAGCTTTACAGACAGTTTTGACAAGTCTACGCTTTTAACATGGAATTGGGCTACTTTTAAATTGTTTCTGTGCCTTGATTTTCCCCCCATTGGTTAACGGTTTGACATATTGCATAAATTATACTTGACTAAAATGCTTGTATTCAAATATTTTATATTTTCCAAATGATAAAACGTTTTGTGAAGGAGGGCCACTGGCAGGGAGCCTTTGAACTGTGTTTATGATCACTACAATATAGTGGTTTTCATTTTGCATAACACTGACTGTAAAATATGTAGTTTAGGTATGGAAATATCATCATATCATTTATGATATTTGGAATATGGTCATTGGGCCATTTATGATTGACCATTGGGCCAGTTTTGTTACACAAACCTGGCATTCCTGTTTATAGATCTTTATTGGAAAGGGTTAAACAATGTTTTCCATGTTTATTCAGTAAACCATAAAAAAAAATATTGCACATGCACCTGTAGAACAGTACTTAAGACACTTACTCTTTACAGGCGGCAGGCATGGTCACAGTTACAGGAACTTAGATAATAATAATAATAAAAAAAAAGAAAAACCATGGCCATACCAAACACGATGCCCAGAATGTTTATATAGTTTATATTTATATGCATGATTATTCTCTTTATTTATTCATTGACTGTATTTTATGGTACCGAGAAACTGACTTTTCTTTTATGGTAAAGAGAAACTGACGTGAAGTAATCAATGGGACATTTTGCAATAATTACAAACATTACAAAAAATAATTGAAGGAAGCAATCAAAATTATTTTGTAATAAATCTTGTGTGCAGATACTTTCTTCAAAGAAAGATTTATTGTATAGGGATATCATAGCCAGTGCTTGTTTTGCCTCAAGGCATTTTGGGCGATCATGACACTAAAACAAAAAGCAAAATGTCATTACTTCAGAACATGTACAAAGTGAATTTTATAAAAAAAATTACAACAAAACCATTTTAGAATGACTTTATGATAATTTTTCATACAAACTACAATTTGTCAATTTGAAGTAAAAAAAAAAAAACTACAACAAATGAATTCCACCTGAACTGTTCACACTGAAGCCAACTGGGGGAAAATAAATAAATAAAAATACAAAAATGATAAAAATCAGATACATGCAGGGTTGGGAGGGTTACTTTTCAAATGTATTCCGTTACAGTTACAAATTACTTCATTAAAAAAGTATTCAGTAATGTAATCCAAGTACCATAATATAAAAGTAATGTAATCTGATTACTTTTGGATTACTTCAAGTTACATATGTAAATAAGTCAAAAAGCAATATCTAAGTACTTTTATTTAGCTATGACTTTAAAATTAAAACTAATAAAAACTATAGTAAAAACTATTTGAAACAATTAAAAATCGTGTCTTGTTTCACCATCTAGATATTACATCACGTATATTTATATAAAAGGCTATGCAGACATCTAGTGGCTATACAGTTTAGTATTACAGTTTTATTTTTATTTGTTTTATTTATATAGGCTACAAGTAAAAATAAATATAGTTTGTAGCGAATCAGCTCAAAGGGGAAATATGAATAATTAATCATAACTAGTTATAATTAATTATAAATATTTAGATCCGCTGTAAGCATTCATTTGACCTCTCAGCGTCAACTGTCTGTTAATTCTAAGAACGTTAATTTTTTGGTTAAGGAAAATAACTTTCTTACTGTACAATACTACACAGAGCATGTAGCATAAATCTGCATGATTAGCTATGACTTTAAAATTAAAACTAAAAAAAACTATAGTAAAAACTATTTGAAACAATTAAAAATCGTGTCTTGTTTCACCATCTAGATATTACATCACGTATATTTATATAAAAGGCTATGCAGACATCTAGTGGCTATACAGTTTAGTATTACAGTTTTATTTTTATTTGTTTTATTTATATAGGCTACAAGTAAAAATAAATATAGTTTGTAGCGAATCAGCTCAAAGGGGAAATATGAATAATTAATCATAACTAGTTATAATTAATTATAAATATTTAGATCCGCTGTAAGCATTCATTTGACCTCTCAACGTCAA
>NW_015642181.1:1160658-1161132 GCF_001515625.1 Sinocyclocheilus rhinocerous | reverse complement strand
GTAAAAATAAATATAGTTTGTAGCGAATCAGCTCAAAGGGGAAATATGAATAATTAATCATAACTAGTTATAATTAATTATAAATATTTAGATCCGCTGTAAGCATTCATTTGACCTCTCAGCGTCAACTGTCTGTTAATTCTAAGAACGTTAATTTTTTGGTTAAGGAAAATAACTTTCTTACTGTACAATACAAGAGCATGTAGCAAGCAGCTCACATCCTCATCTTCTCAGAATCTAACAGAACCGAGACTGAACTGGCTATGTGTTGGAGCCCACCGGGCACGCCCGCACGGGCTCTCACTCAGGCTCCAGCACGCTTCTTAGCAGAAGAAGAACATCAAGAAGACAGGGCGGAACTGTGCGTGAGCCTTTTAAGGTCTGAGAAGATTGACACCTCTCAGGATGGGCTTGTCCAATGAGAAAGGCTGAAATTCCAAGCGGGAGGTTGGAAATACTGGGGAGTTTTATGAC
>NW_015642181.1:1152648-1157289 GCF_001515625.1 Sinocyclocheilus rhinocerous | reverse complement strand
AGATTGGGTGTTGATGCACAAACTAGTAAAGATTCTTAGAACATTAATATGTTGCATAGGTATAAGCATGTAATATGCACTCTCAATTAGATCATCCAAAGATGAATTCATAGAGACCAAACATGATATAGGTGAGGTTATACAATTCAAAAACAGTATACAATTCAAAAGACAATATACACGAACAGCAATGGTATACACAATGTCCTGAGGAGATGTGTGTTCATTCACAGCGATTTGTTAAATCTAATGAAAAACGGTGTGTCTGATTGGTCCATACGCTACAAGCTTATACACAACATTAAAAAATGTACACCATATACATATTAGTCTATTTTTAAATAAGCCTACATGTCGTAATGCATGTGAAATGCTATCTTTCTTTATTTCATTGACTGAGCCGGGTTGTGGGGTCTCTCATGTTAATTTCTACATTTTCAGGCTCATTTTCCGCTAGTTCTGTACAACTATGTTATTTCCTTTATCCTCTTTGAAAACAAAATATCTGTGAAATTTCCAGACATGAAAAAGTTTTTCCCAGCAGGAAGCATCGTAATTAATTCATCCCGCGTTTGAGGAGAATAATTGTAGATGGGTGTTATTTGCGCACGCACCAGTAGGCGGCTCATGTGAGTCAACGTATGTCAACAGAACCAGGAACTAGAGCCCTGCATTTCAGCCCGGGCCAGACGGGCCCTGACTTTTTTACTCCCCTCGGGCCGGGCTTCGGGCCAATTTTCACGTCATAGTTCAGATGCGGGCCGGGCCTCGGGCCTGTTTTAGGCTTCTTTTACGGATTATGATTATGATTATAATGAAATAGTTTTTGTTTTTGATTTGTTTTATTTCGTTAAGTAGTAATTTAAAGCTTTCTATAGATATATTTATCATGTCTGTGAGGCATCTATTTGCTGAGTTTCGGTTCATTTTTGAGACGGCAGAAAGCGCATCATGTTTGTTTTCTTTATTTTATAAAAGCAAAACATTTAGTTGATATTGTGAGTGCACACGAATAAAAGTAGACCCGTTACAGTTCCGAATTATGTATTACTATTACCTTTATGAGCAAAAATGACGGCGTATCCACTTTAAAAAAATGCAAGTGATGGCGCTGGCGCCTCCATGTCCTGCAAAGCGCGCTTTAGCTTGCACTCTCCGCACAAACTATTGGATACAGCGCACATTTATCTAGGTTAAACGTTTAAACATTGTTATATGCTTGAACTGTTTTATATCTAGAGATATTATTTTAGGCAAGTCGTGATGTTTTGAGAAGGCTAAATTGATCAAACATTGGCTCACTGTCTGCCGCTGGCTGCTTGGTCGTTACTATAAAAAACAAAAACTTGTAACAAACAAAAAAAGCTCCAAACGTTTTTCTAAATTAACTTAATAAAAAAACGAAACGAAATATAATCACTTTGCCATTACATAAAAAAATGAACTATTTTAATAGCTGAAACAGTAGTATAAGCGGTTTTGGGAGAAAGGGAAAAAAAGACGGGCTCGGACTGGTAATTCTGATAAGCTGTCGGACACGGGCCGGGCTAGGGACTATATGTGAGGCCCGTGCAGGGCTCTACCAGGTACTATGATGAAACAGCGCTAAATATACAGCGTTATGTCAAAATACTAATTTATTTCATTCTAAATTAAACAAATGTAATCCTGATAGTATTCCCACATTTACAAAATGTAACTGTAATCTGAATACTTTGTTTTTTGATGTAACTGTAACGGATTACAGTTACTAGATTTTTGTATCCTGATTACGTAACGCCGTTACATGTATTCCGTTACTCCCCAACCCTGAATATATGTCATTAGAATTAAAAATGACATTAGAATTACAAACGTCAGATTTAAAGAAACATTTCACCCAAACATGTACATTTGCTGAAAATTTACTCACCCTCCAAGATGAGTTTGTTTCTTCATCGGAACAGATTTGGAGAAGTTTAGCATTACATCACCAATGGATCCTCTGCAGTGAATGGGTGCCGTCAGAATGAGAGCCCAAACAGCTGATAAAAACAACACAATAATCAACAAGTAATGCACACGACTCCAGTCCAACTTCACAATATCACAATAGTGATATATTTGTGCATTCACTTACAACAATGAATGAATGGCATCGGTAACTGAAAAATATTGTATTTCTACAATGGCATGGGATATAGTTGTCAGTTACCGATGTCACTGTAGAATCTAACTTATCCAGTCATCCATGATTCCAGAATGAAAGTGTCCAATAACAGACACTTTTGAGATAAAGTTGAGTAGTAATGGGCTGGTCTTAAGATATGATGCAGCCTACTCTTTTATGTGCACAGAAAAAAAAAATCATAAATACAAACTGAAAGAAACTTGTAAATGGTGTTTGATCTGTGCATATTTCTCTCCTGTTTCAAACAAGATGACTTTTTCACTGGAGAAAGCAATATTATGCATAGAGGACCGAAGCAATGTTTGAAGTTGTAAACACACAGAATTATAAACACGCAGCTTTTCATTTCACAAGATATTGCAGTTAAGTTGGACTTTATGGATGTCTTCATTTACAGCAGGGCATTACCATGAGGGACCTAACAGCAGAAGATTCAAATAAATTATGAATTATTATCATAAATTATTATGATGATGATCTGAAATTCTTCTCCAGGTATGGTCCAGATATCATGGTGGTAGTGACTGACCCAAACCACTGCATGGAAAAACTCTCCAACTTGACGTTTTTTAAATCAACATCTGTCTGCCTCCTGGTTAGACTTTTACTTACAATTTGCACAAAGCTAAAGCCTAAATCTAGACAATGAAAATGTTTTTATGGAGATTTTATCCTCTTTTTTCATGCTCTATCCAGAGTTTAATCTTAATGTCAATGCCACAGAAGGCAAAATCAATGCTTCAAGATTTTTTGTCCATATTTTGAATATTTCCATCACCAGTAATGAGATGATGATGAATGAAATCAGAAACACAGCTAAAATGAACAAACAAGATGGAGAAGTTTTGAAGACAAAACTTTCTGCCACTGTTACTTTCTCATAAAATACTCTCTTCTTCTAACCCATTCCAAGATTTTTTATTTAATTTTATTTTTTATCCCTGCATGGTTGAGTGCGGCTGTGACGGCTAGTGAAGAGTGCTGTTCCAGCCTTTAACAGGCCGTAGTTTTGAGCCTTCCAGCCCCCTGCCACTCAGCTGTCAGTCCAGGCCCACACGGGCCCTCAGAGAACAGTTTCATATCATATTTCACACACAACCCGCTCAGGGTCAGATGCGATGTGAGAAATGGACTCTTCATCTAAGAGACATAGAAGGAAAATAAATCACCGTCCACAATACAGCTTTAAAACTATTCTAGAAATTGAAAAGGAAGGAAGGAAGGAAAGAAAGAAAGAAAGAAAGAAAGAAAGACTAATTTTATGTTCCCTGAAAGAAAATTGCGTTTGGAATTTCATAAAGATGGGTAAATTATAACACAATATAAATTTTTGTGAAACTTTAGCTTACACTTTTAGCTTTTGCTTCATTTTTGAGAGAAACTTTTATGTTACAGGGGTTTGGCACTCTAATTTATAGTCCCTAATAACAATAACAAATTATTGACAGCCGTGTCCAGTCCTGTCTTCTTCTTTGCAATTTCCACTTTAATCCCACAGGTCCACATTAAAGAGCAGGAGACAGAGTGGCACCTGCAATTATCCCTGTTCATCCAGCCATGGGCCTATTTCCCTACACTCCTCCTCACACACACACACACCTGCCAGTAAAGGCTAAACATCAAAGGCGTAGCTAAGGCTAAAAGCAGCCAAATGTATTAAACATCATAAACCCGTCTTTTTAGGCAAGGACCAGACACGGGTGTCATGTATGATGTTTAATGGGACTGAATTTGTATTTAACGTGATTACAATTAAATAAAAACGTTAGAAATTTATAATTATATAACGTTTCCTTTCCAGTTATTCAAACAGCGAATAAATTATAGCCTATATAGAAAGTGACATTATCACTAACATTGATCTATTGCGAGTTTAAGCACTCTAAAAAAAAAAATATTGTTATAATCACTGAAGCTGTATACACTAGATGTCTTACTTACATTGTACGTCCATCTGCGGCTGCGCATTGTTGTTTATGAGCTTATAAAAAAACATACATATAAATAAATAAATATACCTAAAAAATTAGATGAATTAGTCCTAAAAGAAACCTAAAAACCAGTATTAAAGTGACTTGTGCATTTGATTGCAATAGTATGGCACAGTCCATCCTTCCAAAATTTTAAGGGTAGTTATGAAGAAAGAGAAACGGGGAGGAAGAATTCAGTTTGCATATGGCTGTTGGGTAAAAGCTGTTTCTGAATCTGGAGGTGCGAGTCTTTAAAGCTCTGTAGCGTCTTCCAGATGGCAATAGTGCAAACAAATTGTGAAAAGGGTGAGTGCTGTCCTTGATAATAGTACAGGCTCTGCTATGACAGCGAAGTCTGTAAATGTCCTCAAGGGGGGTAGTGGAAGTCTGATAATCTTTTGTGAGATTTTAATAACCTGTTAATAATACTGTATGTGTGTGTATTTATATATACATAATAAATATACACAGTACACACACATATATTATGTAAACAAAAAC
>NW_015642181.1:1116831-1151137 GCF_001515625.1 Sinocyclocheilus rhinocerous | reverse complement strand
AAGGAAGGAAGGAAGGAAGGAAGGAAGGAAGGAAAGAAAGAAAGAAAGAAAGAAAGAAAGAAAGAAAGAAAGAAAGAAAGAAAGAAAGAAAGAAAGAAAGAAAGAAAGAAAGAAAGAAAGAAAGAAAGAAAGAAAGAAAGAAAGAAAGAAAGAAAGAAAGAAAGAAAGAAAGAAAGAAAGAAAGAAAGAAAGAAAGACTAATTTTATGTTCCCTGAAAGAAAATTGCGTTTGGAATTTCATAAAGATGGGTAAATTATAACACAATATAAATTTTTGTGAAACTTTAGCTTACACTTTTAGCTTTTGCTTCATTTTTGAGAGAAACTTTTATGTTACAGGGGTTTGGCACTCTAATTTATAGTCCCTAATAACAATAACAAATTATTGACAGCCGTGTCCAGTCCTGTCTTCTTCTTTGCAATTTCCACTTTAATCCCACAGGTCCACATTAAAGAGCAGGAGACAGAGTGGCACCTGCAATTATCCCTGTTCATCCAGCCATGGGCCTATTTCCCTACACTCCTCCTCACACACACACACACCTGCCAGTAAAGGCTAAACATCAAAGGCGTAGCTAAGGCTAAAAGCAGCCAAATGTATTAAACATCATAAACCCGTCTTTTTAGGCAAGGACCAGACACGGGTGTCATGTATGATGTTTAATGGGACTGAATTTGTATTTAACGTGATTACAATTAAATAAAAACGTTAGAAATTTATAATTATATAACGTTTCCTTTCCAGTTATTCAAACAGCGAATAAATTATAGCCTATATAGAAAGTGACATTATCACTAACATTGATCTATTGCGAGTTTAAGCACTCTAAAAAAAAAAATATTGTTATAATCACTGAAGCTGTATACACTAGATGTCTTACTTACATTGTACGTCCATCTGCGGCTGCGCATTGTTGTTTATGAGCTTATAAAAAAACATACATATAAATAAATAAATATACCTAAAAAATTAGATGAATTAGTCCTAAAAGAAACCTAAAAACCAGTATTAAAGTGACTTGTGCATTTGATTGCAATAGTATGGCACAGTCCATCCTTCCAAAATTTTAAGGGTAGTTATTAAGAAAGAGAAACGGGGAGGAAGAATTCAGTTTGCATATGGCTGTTGGGTAAAAGCTGTTTCTGAATCTGGAGGTGCGAGTCTTTAAAGCTCTGTAGCGTCTTCCAGATGGCAATAGTGCAAACAAATTGTGAAAAGGGTGAGTGCTGTCCTTGATAATAGTGCAGGCTCTGCTATGACAGCGAAGCCTGTAGATGTCCTCAAGGGGGGGGTAGTGGAAGGCCGATGATCTTTTGTGAGATTTTAATAACCCTTTGCAGTGCAGGTCTTTCAGCCATTGAACAATTTCCATACCAGACTGTAATGCAATATGTTAGTATACTTTCTACCATACAGTGGTAGAACGACTTCAACAGTCTGGCAGAGAAATGGGCCTTTCTCAAAGTTAGGAGAAAGTAAAGTCTCTGCTGGGCCTTTTTGACCGGAGCAGCAGTGTTAACAGTCCACTTAAGGTCCTCGCTAACATGGAAGCCCAAGAACTTAAAACTGGACACTCTCTCCACCTCCTCTCCCTTTATTTTCAAGGGCTGAAGTTCCTCTTGATGTCACCTGAAGTCTATGACTAGCTCCTTCGTCTTTTTGATGTTGAGACAGATTGTTGCCTGTGCACCATTCAACCAATCTATACACTTCATCTCTATAGGCAACCGCATTGCCATTTGAGATAAGCCCCACAATTGTTGTATCATCAGCGAACTTAATTATTGTATTAGTGGGGTACACTGATCCCTGTGGTGCTCCAGTACTAAGAGTCAGAGTTGAGGAGGTATGGGAGCTCAATCTCACAACCTGTGAGCGGTTCCTGAGAAAATCCATGATCCACAAACATATTTGATTGCTAAGACCCAGGTCCAGCATTTTTGTGACCAGCCTGCTAGGCTGTAGTCTACAAAGAGCATGCTGTGTGTACATTAATGAGGAAAAAAAATTAACTTAAATGATTTTAGCAAATGGCTGCAATATAATAAAGAGTGAAAAATTTAAGGGGGTCTGAATACTTTCCGTACCCACTGTATGTATCCTTCTGCTCCAGATGTTCCAGTGTGGTATGGAGAGCAGTGTTTACTGCATCCTCCGCAGATCTGTTTGGTCTGTATGCATATTGGTGTGGGTCAAGTTTAGGAGGGAGGACGGATTTGATATATCCCACGATGAGTCTTTCAAGGCACTTGGATATAATAGGTGTTAGTGCTATTGGTCTGTAATCGTTTAGGGAAGTGGTGCTGGACTGCTTGGGCACTGGAATAATAGTGGCAGTTTTAAGGCAGGCTGGTACAACAGCATGTGCCAGTGAGAGATTAAAGATATCTGTAAAACATCTGCAAGCTGATGTGCACAATCCCGGAGGACCCTGCCTGGGATCCCATCTGGTACAGCTGCCTTCTTGGCATTTGTTGCTCTCAGTTCCTCAGCCAGCGTGACACTACTTGCTGTCATAGGGTCTCTGCTGCCCCCGAAGTTGGTTATATGATGCATACTCTGCCACATGCGTGTTGAGTCCCTAGAGGTAAAGTGATCCTCAATCTTCTCTTTATATGCAGATTTGGCTAATTTTATCCCTTTCTTGAGGTTGTGCCTAGAAACGCTGTACAGTTTTTGTTGCCAGATCTAAAAGCTGCATTGCGATCTTTCAGGAGAAGTTGAACCTCCTTAGTCATCCATGGCTTCCTGTTTGGGTAGACACGGATGCGTTTGTTGGTAGTGACACTTTCCACACAACATCTGATATAAAAAAGCACGGTAGATGTATATTCATCCAAATCCTGAGTGGAAAACAAACTCCAGTCAGTGCTTTGAAAACAGTCCTGCAGCTGTAGAGATGCTCCCTCCAGCCAAATTGTAACTGTTTTAACAACAGGTTGCTGTTTCTTAATGATGGGGCAGTATGATGGAATTAAAAAAATATCTTAATTTAATGCCGCAATCGACAGTCTATTCATATTCACTTTGTTAGCAACAAACGTAATATATTTAATTTGTTTATGCAGGAGCATTTTTGTCCAATTTAGTGGCATTTTTGCCCCAAGTCCCAATGGCCAGGGGAAGGCTAAGCCTTACACACGCTCCGCCTATGCTAAACATTATGGCAAGCAGACCTTTACAAACAAATACACAAAACTTTTTGCATCCCCATGCAAGCCTAATATACAAGGACAGCCTCACAATATCATGCAGCATTTAATTATTCATGCCAACACCTTGCGAATATAGCAAAATTTCCCTGCATTGTTACCTCGTACTTACCACGCTAAAACTGCAGTGCCCTCAAACATCCAGTCAGAACACATTGTTAGAAAATAATTGGTTAAAGAATTGCTGAATATATATTCTGCTATACTTGTCTAAGACTAACAAGGGCACCCAGACTCCCTCATGTTTAAAAATATGAATGTGGAGTTATTTTAACGGATATTATTGCTGTCATGAGCAGTCCTGGAGATCTACGAAAGCCCTTTTCCTCTAGGTGTACAACTGCTGAGTTAGCAACCGGAATTCATATCTCTACACGTGGATTCATTTCTGTTCCTGTCCCTGTTGAGCTGGAGCTGGTTCATTCATTATATCTCATTCATTCGGTAGGAAAGGCATATGTTCATTTATTATGTTATGGTAATAAATAAATGTATTACATTTATTAAAAATAAGTTTAAGTTTGTGATGGGTGTAAAAAAAATAAGAACGCTTGTAACTGTAAAAATCTATACTTTGTTTCATTAATATAATATTGATCGCTTCAGGAGGCCTTTATTAACCCCCCAGAGCCGTGCAGGCACTTTTTATGATGGATGGATGTGCTTTATTGGACTTTTTTGCACTGTTGAAACATAACACCCATTCACTGCCATTATAAAGCTTGGAAGAACCAGGATATTTTTTTATATAACTCAGAATGTATTCGTCAGAAAAATGAAAGTCATATACACCTAGGATGGCTTGAGGGTGAGTAAATCATGGTGTAATTTAAATTTTTGGTTGAACTATCCCTTTAAGCAAACACATGGTTTGTTTTTTTCTTTTTATATATTGTTTTCTTCTCGGCGAGAACATCTTAAGATATGGTAAGTTATAACGTCTCCAGTGACAATCTGTAAGGTCAGTCAGGACCCTGGAGAGGTAATTTTTTGTTTCACCAGTCAGAAACCGGAGCTAGCAATTGTTAATGTGAGGTCAGTGTCTATGTGTTACCTAAGTTAGTAACGCTTTTACTATGTTCAAGTTTTTCATAGTTATACCTTAAACACTTGTGTTAAACATGATTGTCTCCAGGTTACGCATGTAACCATGGTTCCCTGAAGGAACGAGACGCTGCATCGAAAACGCTATGGGAACGCCTGCAGCGTGACCAAGCTCTGAATCACGTGTGTAATCAGTCCAATGGAAGGGCGAGACATCACAAGCGGGTGACGTAGAGACCAGGAAGCTATAAAAGCACATGCGGTGAAACCGGCATCAGCTTCAAGGAATGAAGCACGCGCTCGCAGGGATGCCGGAATTATGGCCCCGAGACACAGCGTCTCATTCCTTCAGGGAACCATGGTTACATGCGTAACCTGGAGATGTTCCCTTTCAGGAACTCGAGCTGCGTCGAAAACGCTATGGGAACGAGTATGCCCACGCTGCCAGAATTACAAATCCCTGCCTAGAGTGGAAGTTTGCACAACTAGGACGAGAGAACAGAAGAGCCAGGAGTGGCTCGCATATCTAGGCCATAGAACCTGACGAAAGTAAGGGATGTGGACAAACCCGCAGCGTTGCAGATGTCCTGCATAGACACAACTGCCAGAAAGGCCTTGGAGGCCGCCACACTTCTAGTAGAGTGAGCCTTGACCCCCAGAGGCGAGGGGAGATCAGAGGACTCGTAAGAAATACAAATGGCATCCACTATCCACCGGCTAAGTGTCTGCTTAGAAGTAGGCAGACCTCTCTTAGGGGGACCATAGCAAACCAGCAGCTGGTCCGCCCTTCTCCACAGGGCAGCTCTGTGGACGTATGCGTCCAGTGCTTGCACCGGACACATGCAATTAAGCTTCTGCTGGTCTGGCTCCCGAAAGGGAGGAGGACAGAAAACCTGAAGTACGACAGGCTGTGGCGCAGAGGTGGGGAACTTAGGAACATAACCCGCTCAAGGGTAAATGAACGCTTTGGCCAGACCGGGCACAAAGTCTAAATAGGAAGGGGCCACAGAAAGGGCCTGCAGATCCCCAACTCTCTTAAGAGAAGAAATCGCCAGAAGAAAAGTAGTCTTTATAGTTAGATGGCGATCAGAAATATCCTCAATAGGCTCGAAGGGAGGCCAGAGAGCTCTAACACCACAGCCAGGGTGGAGTGGGTCAACCCTGCAGAGAATCGGGCCTGCAGGAACTCCAGCACTGTACCAACTGGGCAGTTAATTGGGTCAAACCGGCAGTCTCCGCACCAAGAAACGCGGGGGAGCCCGGGAGGTGACGCTCTGTTTTTGAGCCTCCCGGTATGAGGAGCTGGTACACAGAGGGGGATGCTCCCGCCCAGTAGCCCCCAGAGAGCGGCGAGGAAGGAACCGCTGAAATGCCGCCACTTGTTTACGAGCCTCCTGGTACCTGTCGACAACGGACTCGACGCCGTCGCCGAACAGGCCACGTATCGGACAGGGTCAACCACAAATGCCTCTCTGCCGCCACCAGTGCTGACACAGACCACCCAATGGCACGGGCGGTCTCTTTGGTGGCACGGAGAGACAAATTAGCGGTTCGCCTGAGCTCGGTGATATCCTCAGACTTTACTTCCTCGCGCTTATCTAGCTCTTTAAGCAGGTCGGCTTGGTACGCCTGTAACACGGGCATCGTGTGCAGACACGCACCAGCCTGACCTGCTGCCGTGTACCCTTTGCCCACCAGCGCTGACGTGGCACGCAGCGGCTTGGAGGGCAACGCCGGAGCCTTCAGAGACGATGCCACGCCGGGAGACAGATAGCTTGCGAGCATCTGTTCAACCCGGAGCATCGCCCTGTAACCACGCTCATTCAACCCCGCCACATTGCCATAATAATCAGAAGCGTGGATGAAGAGGTGGGCCGAGAATGGTCTCGCCCACAACCTCGACACCTCGGTGTGGAGGTCAGGGAAAAAAGGCAGGCTCCGGCATGGAGGTGGTGGCCTAGTCCGCAGAAAGTGCTCATCTAACTTGCTCTTCTGCGGTTCAGCCTGCTTCTCGGCGGGCCATTCAATGTTTAATTAGGCCACATCACGAGTAACCACCTCCAATAACTCCTCATACTGGGGTGATTGAGGGGGCGAAACCTCATCTACGCTCTCCACGTCAACCTCCTCAGAGGAAGACAGGCGGAGCGTCGAGCCCGCTCCCCGGGGGGAAGTAACCACAGCGCGGGCTTCCGATCCCAGAGAGCGGGCGGTGGATCTGGTGGGTGAGGAAGAAGATAGGGATTGGCCCGTCTCCATTCCCTCCACCAGATCCAGCTGCGAACCCCACGAGTGCAGCCGCTGCTCCGCCAGAAGCAGGACCAGCACTGCGGGGAACACTGGCGAAGGCTCCCTCCTCGAAGAGAGACTTCCGGGAGTGAAGCAGAGGAAGCAGGGGAAGCCTCCCTCGAGAGCCGACTCTGTGTGCTCCGCTCCCAAGCAGAACACGCACAGACTGTGTATACCCACCCGAAATGTATCGCGGGCAGGGAGGAACACACAGCCTATAAAGCTGCCTGCTTTCGCCCAAATGCTTCGTTTTTGAAGAAGCCTTAGACATACTGGAGCTTGTTTATAGTTTTTTTGACAAACAACAGTAAATAGGACTGACAACAGTATGGGACTGAAACAACACAGAGCACTTGCTGAATGACAGAAAGCTGACGTCGGTTTCACCGCACGTGCTTTTATAGCTTCCTGGTCTCTACTTCACCTGCCTGTGATGTCTCGCCCTTCCATCTTCCATTGGACTGATTACACACGTGATTCAGAGCGTGGTCACGCTGAAGGCGTTCCCATAGTGTTTTCGATGCAGCTCGAGTTCCTGAAAGGGAATTGTTGGTTTTACTTCCTTTTACTGGCACAAGTAGGTCTGGGAATCCCATGAAGTGACTACATACCCTTTAAGCTATAAATGCTGGTACAAGGCTTATATAAACATTTGTAAATGTATAAACATTTACTTGGGATAGCAAATCATAAGTTTTGGGCATGGCCTTTATGACTGCTGATTTGATTATTTTTTTGGTAACAGCACAGGGTCAATAGCACGGTAGAAACAAACGGCATTCAAAATCTCAAAAGAGCTAAATTAATTATAACTTCTTACTGCACGCATAGTATAATCTGAATGCCACTTGACATTTCTTAAAAATATTAAATTTTAAAGGGGTCATGAACTGAGAAATCAAAATTCCAAAGACAACAAGACGCTGTGCAGTGTCACTTTTTTTCAAAACAGAGCGTTCCGATGAGGGAGGTAAAATAGCCTATTACTTCTAAATGATGATGTTTTTTTATGTAAAAATCTTGATAACATTATAAGTGGACCTCAGAGAACAGTACACAATTTAAAAAAGGCAGTTTTTATGCATTTTGACTGAATAACCTACTGTACCATAAACTACAAGGCTGGTAAATTATGATAATGGTTATGGTTTTAGATATGCCATTATGATCAAAGTGGTCAACTTCTAGTAGTGGTCAACTCTACTACACTACCCAGAATCCTGAAACTAAATTTACCAAATCATGCACTATTACCATGTAAATGGCAAACAAAATTGTGGCAGGCTAGCTAGACAATGTTAGCAAATTAAAACAGGATGTGGTAGAGTTAAAGCGTAAATGATAATAGCAATGTTTTCTGATAAGGCATATTTAAAAGACAATAAAACCAATAATTTAGCCAAGTTTAAGGATGCCAGATTTGTTTAAATGACAATAACATATTCACATAATAAATTCAAATGGAAATGAAAATCATATCATTCCGATAGCACATGTACATCACAGAGACGTCTGCAAGACATATTTATTAGTGTTTGCTCATCTGCAATATGTCTATAGGATGTTTCCTATCAGATATCAAATATATGTTTATGATTTATGACATCTTAAAGATGTCTATCAGATGTTTGTACACAGCAGATGATTTCCAGATGAAGCGATCTCTAACAGACATCTTGAACAGTAGCTAGGAGTACTAGTTAGTTACTTACAAGTGAAAAGGTTTGAGTTTAATAACAAAAAATGTATCTGTTTCCTAAAAAATATATATATTTAATTATCTAACGGTCAACACTTTATAGTGAGTTTGTTCATAATTCCACTTAAATGCAGTCTTGTACATCAGTTTGTTTGTTTTTTGGTTTGTTTGAAATTCATTTCAGAGCTAGTCTGTTTGGTTCAAGGTTTAGAACTCTTTATTGAATATTCTTTTATAATGCCTGTGCAGCAAATGAATTGAAAAAAAAAAAAACACACTTCTCTTGTCCAGGCATCTGAAAAAAAAAATGCTCTCAAAATATTTTATTATATGTTAGAAATATCTAAATGACGAAAACGAAATAAAGTTGCACTTTGGTCTTACAGTACTTGCTTTACCGCTACCATCCAGGAAGGTCATTTGATTCAAGTGCCTACCCAGTCAACAATTTGATCTCACAATGATATCACCATGAGCTCACATGATTCTCATGGTGTGGTCACAATGTGTGTGTGTGTAGATCAGAGTACGAGGATCGTTTGAACTCACAATGATTTCATATACTACTCACACCGTGAGGATCACAGTATGAGGATCATGTGAACTCACAATGATTTCACCTATTACTCACACCGTGAGGATCACAGTATGAGGATCGATTGAACTCACAATGATTTCATATACTACTCACACCGTGAGGATCACAGTATGAGGATCGTGTGAACTCACAATGATTTCATATACTACTCACACCGTGAGGATCACAGTATGAGGATCGTGTGATGTCACTGTGATCATCGCATGATCTCACGTGTTGACTGGGTACCCTTCATGCTTCAAAAGTTTCGTAAACTGGGATTCAAGCTGTTAAAAACAATCAGCCAACATAAACACTCACTAGTAACTAGGGTTTACACAATGTTATACAATAACCACCCTGCAAGGTGTTTTTGGACTTAAGTCAGTCAGACAGTTAAGTCACTCTAATAATAATAATAATAATAACATTTTGTACTGCCCTAACTATAGGCCATTCTGCTCTGATACAGAAACAAATTCCTTGTTTTGAGGCAGTTATGAATGCACAATGCCCTCTTCTGTTCAGAACGCGAACAACATTGAGCATTTATATATTTAATTGAATTAAACAAGCATTTACTCTACCAGTCGAAGGTTTGGAGTTGCTGGTCTAAATTTGTTTCTCATGATCTAAATGATCTTATGATGGCATGAATCTTTTGCTTTTAGAAATTAAAGAATTTTACCTACTTGTCTTTACGAAACTAAAATGAAAAAGTGAAATTCAAACACATACTGTTGGGGGGGAAATACTAATAAAGAATAGTAAAGTGTACCTATGTGTCCAAACTAAGAGACTGCTAGACCTAGAGTCTACATTACATAGATTACCAATGACAATGAGAAGAAGCTGCAAAGATAATTTATTTCCAGTGTTGTTGTTTTTTTCTTTGCAGTTGGGAGTCACACATATGAGCATTCAGAGGTAAGATGAAATCCGCACACACAAGTATGATGTCATGCATACTCTCCCGAGGAATCACATGCTGTCTACTACACTGGTTAGCTCGGACAAAAATATGTGACTTTTTGACAAAGGTAACATACACAAAAAATATACACATTTAACTTATTGCCCCATTAAAAGACCAGGGAATCCAGTGGCAAAGCACGTGATGACTTAAGACTATGACTTATAAAGCAGTGGAAGCTCTGGGTCTGCTTTTGCATCGTTTTGTATAAAAATTTATTTTTCTTTTTTTTCTGATAAAATTCAGTCATTCATTCACAATACATATTCCATATTAACAAACAACAAAATTAAGAAATGGCACCTTTCCTGTCACCAGAACCAGTTGAGAGGCACTTTTTTGTAAGGAAATAGTATTCCTTGTGATTTTATGACTTATTTGCTGTTAGGTTGTACTTTGCATTAAAATGGTTCAACATGCCAATACCAGTAAGCCTGGTACTGCTACAGATGTTCAGGCTCTGGTGCTTTCAGTTTAGCACTTACTTTCACAATCCTGTAGAAAAATAAAAGATTTCATTCTTCTTCCACATTTATGTCTGGCTGTTATGATGCACTGTAAAAGGGATTTCCACAGCACACAGCTCAGAAAACAGCCCATATCAAGGCTAACCTTCAGACTAATAATAATAATAATAATTAAAAAAATACTTCAAGTACAGACATTATTTAAATTTTTTTCACTAATGAAAACTGCAACAAGCAATTTACGTTGTTGTTGCAAAGCAAAATCGTTTTCTTTATTCCATTGAACACAAAAGGAGAATGGCTTAAGAATCCTTGGAATATAGTCATATGGACCACTTGCTTTATAATATTAGGAGTTTTTTTTTTTTTTTTTTTTTGTCCTAACCTTGGACGAGATGTCTTTTCTTTTCCTTTGATATTAGTATCCTTCAGTAACAGTTTCGCAAATGCATGTCTGTCCAAGTCAGAAAAATTGTGCTCTCGCAGCAGCAGAGGCAGTCGGTAAACATTGGTATTGTTCCGCCTCTGAATATCAGGCCACTTCACCGTCATGCATATATTACTAGCTTTCAAGAAAACAACTCCAGTACTGATCCAAAAACAATGAGTCAGGTAACTCAAAAATGTTAAAATTACTCCAGTTACTTTTCATAAGCCTATACATATAGATATATACAATTTATATTTATAATATATATTCATATTTATACTTTGTTTAAAAAAGGGCATGGGGATGGAAAATAAGGGTGGAGTAACCTTAGCTCTAAGTACATTCATTCAATTTAAGGCCTGTTCACCCCAACACTCATGTTTGGTAGGAAAATTCATCCTAATTTTCACATACAACTTGTCTTTTCAGACCAGTACATAAAAAACTGCAGAGAGGTTGAATGAATATGCAAATGCACTCTCTGACAGGCGCTTATAGAAAAGCAGAAATATCCTGGTCAACCCTGGTGACCCCGATACACAAAGCGCTGTGCAACTTTTCTGACACCTGGTTGTAAGAGAAAGAAAATCAAATACTATTTACAAGATTTAAAACAGCCATTTAGATGTTTGTATTCGCTGTGGTGCTGATCCAACAAAACCAAATAAAAGAGTACAGAGACGATAGATCTGGTTACGGATTCTTATACTATTCACTGCCATTTAGCAAGTCACTTTATGTAACGGCGGCTATAGGCATGCCACAAAAAGCGCAAATCTTACTGGTTGGCCAGTTTTCTTCACAGTGTGATGGAAAAGAGATTTGTCGCATGGATGGCATGCAAATGTTCACGTGGGTCTAAACAGATGCATTAACAGTTTGTGTCTGTGAAATGTGAAAATGCCTTGGTTTGAACAGGCCTTTACACACACATTATGACATTCTTACACACATGCAGATTATTCTTTCCTTTTAAAGATATTGGTAGAATCGTGAGCGCACCACTTGGGCTCCTGACAATTTTTGTGGATGAGCATCAGCTCCAGAATTCAGACTGTTTCTGGATTTGCCCTTTGACACACCTCTGTTTACTTGTTCGGAGCTGGACTGGGGACATGGACAGGCAGAGGGAGATAGTCTCTCAGCACTCTCTGCATGGGTCTCTTCCATTTTTGCTGTCTCTAAACCATCTTGACCTTTCAACTCTAGACTGGTCTGGGAGCCCTCAGTTTGACGATGCTCACAAGCAATCCAGTCCCGGACAGACATGTCCTGAGAGACACACTTGGGTTTGAGGCACTCCACAGCAGACAGTTCGGCACCTTGGTCCACCCCGCCCTGTTCCCTCCAGTCATGAATGACATCTAGTTCAGCAAAATCCTGCTGGCCACCCATAGTATGCCGTCGGTGGATGCCCTTTTTCTTGCCACGCATATCCGTAGAGCGGGTCTTTTGCGTGCCAACACCGAACATGTCATCGGCAGAGGCACGTAGACGGAACTTGAGTCTCTCTGTGATTTTAAGATGCCATGCTGGCTCAACGCGGTCCGATTCAGTACGCAATGAGGCACTCAGGTTGCCGGTGGAACGGCCGCTCTTCATCGCCTCCAAAACTCGAGACAGTCTATTTGATTCATTCTTGCTGACCCCTTGATTGCCACCACCAGCGCCTGCCTCCACAGATGAATCACTGTCCGTCTTTTGTCGTGGGGATCGCCTCCTGGGCAGAGAGTTGCATTCTATCAGCTTATGGGAGGGCAAGCGGCAAGCTAGTTTGAGTGTACTGTTGCCGCCATCTTCTGTGGTTGGTATGTCTAGTCCAGCGATGCCAGGGCTAAACATTGGGAAGTCACTCTCGCTGTCGGTTTCCATCGGCCGCCCCTCACTGATGAGCTCACTGCGCTCGTCATCTGCCTCGTCTCCTCCCCGGCTTTCTGCCACAGACTGCACCTCTGGACTTAATGTGATGGACTCCACTCCTGTCAGAAAGGTGGTAGAGGAAGTGGTTGAGTAGTCAGACGTAATAGAGCTCACCTCTGCAGTTAGCAAAGCCCCTCCAGGAGCGGGTAATTGCTCAGGGGCGGGTGATGTTGTGCACCATTTCCGAGGTCTGGTTCTGGGTACGGAGGCTCCAGAGCTCATGGTGCCCAAGTCTGAGGTGGTCTCATCTAACTGTGAGGAAGGATCTGATTGGGTGGATCTGGGAGGACCAGAGGTGCGGCGGTTGTAACCAGGTGAACACGAGAGCTTGGGCGAGGGGGAGAGAGCTGAAGAGGGTTTGTCTTTCATAAAGAAAGAGTTTCTGTGCTCCTTCTTGTTCTTCGGGGTGGACTCTGCACTTATGCTGTTCTTCTTCTCTCCAACAAGTGATTTTCCGCATGGACTTGACCTGCCTGCCACCTCCTCCTGGCTTTGGCAGTTCTGCTTTTGAGTTGGGTTATCTTTCATGGTGAACATGATATCAAGGTCGTCATCAGAGCTGCTGGGTTGCAGCTTCTCCTTGTGCTTCTTTCGTTTGCGGTTGGCCGCAGCAAAAATGGAGGAGACTCGTGGCTGAAGGAACTCGCGGCTGCAGTGGTCCTTCCCTGATCCCCAGGAGCCCTGGACAGAAAGAGAAAACAAGAGTGACAGATTCAGTCGAAGGGAAAACAAAACAACCTTGTAAACCAAAGAGCCATAAAGCACTAAGGCTTAGCAAGAAAACATGGAATAAAAAGCCCAACCGCTGCCATTGCAGGTGGCTAACCCAGAGTACTCCACCTGCTTCTCTGATAGCAGCACAAATCAGAGGTTGAAGGACTGAACATAGAAAGAAACATTAGAGACAGTCACAGAGCTCCAAATGAGGCCTCTTTTTTTTTTTTAGAACAGCCACATAGCACAAGCAGCACCCGCAACACCAACAGCACTGGCACATGGAAAAAGCTGCATGGGTTGCATCTGAAAACAAAGCTGGAGCTAGATGACATAAAAAGGGATGGGAATCTTAATCCATTTAACGCTACTTCTAGTACTTTTAAGGAAGCACCAAATATTTGAGTCTAACTACTTTGTATGATATATTATATTGTGTTTTTTTTGGATTATAAAATGTACTAAACAATACTATTTTTGCAACATACTTTAACTTACCTAAAGTTTATTACAACAACTTATTCCCAATGTTTATCTTCATATTAGAAGACACATGATACATATTGTCATATGAACAAAAAATATGGTTGACAATATGATGACTTCATTCAGTGAATGTCAGTCAGATATTAATTCAGTAAGTGACAGTGAATGTGCTGTTTTAGCATGAGTTTGAAAAGCTGATTCATTAGACATTAGATCCAAGCTTATACATTAGAACCAAGTTTATACATTGGCCATTCAAGAACTGTTAACGGAGCCAAACAGCATGTAGATACTTTGCTTGCAGTATTTTGTAAAACACGGTTCTCGATTCCCACCCCTAGGCAGAGATGCTTAGTGCACCTTCTAGCAACATCTCATTTCCCTGTTACACTGAATGCAGTGCATGTTCAAAGCATGGCATGATGGCCTCTGATCCATCTGTCCAGTCTCTTCAAGATGGCAACTTGCTCTCAGGTGCTGCACTGGGAGTGGTGGAGTGTGTCAGCCTGGTGCAAGAACTACACTCACCCACTATACCTGCCCTATCAGAGAAGTAGCCGCGGTCCAAGAGTCAAACTCACCTTAGATTTAGCAGAGTCACTGGTTGGTGAATCTGTGGAGTAAAGAAAAATGATACATGGTTAGTGGCTTGCACATGTCCTTCTACTGATCTAAAAATAAATAAATAAATAAATAAAAAAACTGATATACAGACAGTAGGTGATAAGCAGAGAAACATGCATGAAGAAAGGGTGTGCATGACGACGAGAGCTTGGCAAACAATGGGAGAGGAATGACAGGGAGTATGGATCCAATGCAGGCGTGCATGCAAACGAACGAGTGAGTGCTGTTTTATCGTAACGCTCACATACATATTCACCAGTAGGGGGCAATCTTTCACGTGTAAGACCATCCAGCAAACACAGACAATATGGTAATATGAATCTGGTACAAAAGGAATTTTTGTGGTTGCAAAAGAGATCAGCTGGACTTGATGAACCTTTTTATGAAGGAATAAATGCAACTAATAGGATGCATGGAGAGTGACACAAGACCACAGAGTACACACAATGATGAGGGTCTAGCAGGCTGTGTCATTGAGTGACATTTATATTATATGACCTATATGAAAATCTGTAACCATCTGATTCTGACATACTAAGATCCTTAGAAGCAGATATACAGAACCTATAATTATAAGAGGAAACCAGAGATAAATTTTATTCTCTATAAATTTTAAGTAGAATACAAGTATAATTTTAAGTAGTCAGCATAATACTGGGTCCAATACAAGTTAAACCCATTTGTGACATTCTGTCAGTTGCAACAGCAAATTTTGACTTGTCTTTCAGTAAAAAAAACTGTTAACATTAAAATATACTTCAATCAGAAAACAATGTGGCTAAATATACAACCAAAAGTTGTTCTGTATATAACAGAAGCACTAATAACAGGACCATAATAACACATTTTTATAAAGTAGATTTAATATAAGAGCTTCAACAAAAATAATGTTTCACATACCTTTAAACACCTCTAAAGACTTCAGTTCTTAGTGCATTACTGTACATTTTTTCAAACAATTCAAAATTATTTTCTGCATGTCACAGATGCTGTCCACACAGCTCAACTTGTTTTGAGCCTGGATGTTCCTTTAAGTGAATTTAGTGTTTTCTAATGGTAATTGGAGATTTTGCATTTCAACAGTCAATTATACATCCTTTTCCACTCTGAGCACAAGTACAATGTGTGTAATTCAGAAATGGATGTTTAATGACAGTGCTGAGGCTGGTCTGATGTATTCTGTCGTGACCACAATGAAGACGAGACACTTGAGGCATGAGCCAAGCTCAGATGTGACAGGGGTCAGAGAGGGGCTAGCTACGTAGAAAAGATGACACTATGGGAAGACAGAATGGCAGCAAGGAAAAGTTAAACAACCGATTCACTGCTGTCTTTGCTCCCATTTCATTTACCATGGCAAAGACTACACATTTTGGAGGCTTATTTCTTCTGTGTCGAGCCGAGCCCCCCTGCACACCCCTTGGTGGTGACAAATGGTATGACCGAGTGATATTCAGAGCCGAGTAGCATTACCATGCTGTCTCTCCATTTGGCCAGCGTTCAGAGAGAGAGAGAGAGGGGCGAGAGACGGCGAAGAGCCTTTGAGACAGCAGCACTGCTCTACGCCAGGTAAACTCACAAGCCACACCCCACAGAACCCAACACTTCTGCTGCGCTTTCCCTTTGCTCTTTTTGTTCTCTTTTCTCAGTCGCCCATGTCATAAAATGCGAGGGTGTCTGCAGACTAGGCAGCTACACTGCGGGCAACAGTCCTCCCTCTTCCTACAGTTCCAGCTGCCCATCACGGACACTATCGAGTCCATCAGTGACATCAAGGTGTGATAGACTCCGCCCACTTGTCCTGTGTCAAGATCAGTATGTGTGAATGCTGGGAAAGCCTTTAGGACACACGACAGAGGGGCACTAGGGACAGAGGGATCAGAGATTGGCAAGCGTGCTCTGCGATTTGGCTTAAGCTATTTGTTTGTTCTCTCTTGGAGAAAGAACATGACGTGTTAGTGCAGCAGTTGGCAGAATTACAGAGATGACCCAGTGGAGTTTGAACGCGTAGAGAAAGAGACACACTAAATGGGTGAATCTCAAAAAAACGGTTGTATTTCACCCCAAAATCAAAAGGAAAAAAAAAAAAGTATTTTGCATAGAGTAAATTAAGTCTATTCCAGACACCGTTAAGTTGTTTTGCATTCTAATATTATTTTTATAATTAAGGACATTTCCAATCAAAATTCTCATTATGATGCGCCCAAATGTTTCACTTTTTTTATTTCGTATAATCTCATTATTCTCTCTCATTCTTCTCAATGTTGATTAAAACATCTTTATTAATATTCTTTTTTGCACTGCAGTAATGAGAATATGAGGAAATATTCTTGTTTATGAAAATTTAAAAAATCTAAATGTTAAAAATACTTTTTAAAAGTTATTAAAAAATAACTTTTTTCGTTCAAAATAACATTTCTTTCTTTCTTTTCTTTTTTTTGAAATATGAACCGGCCATGTCTTTGACAGGTTTTGTGAGATTCACACAAACATGACAAATACGCAAAACAGAAATGGGATAAAGACAGAAAGTTGTCAAAATTGATATACTTGAAATTAAATCAGTTAAAGAATGGAAAGTGAAAATCAAAACCAAATAATTCAAGTTCACACCAAGTGAGCTACTGTAGGCAAAAAAGGGCACAAACTCACACAGGCTTTGTAATTAAGCCATAGCACAGTTTTTGTTTAACAACATAGGGAGAAACTGCTTCTGTTCTCAGAAAAGCAAAGCATTTTTCATCAATATATAAAAAAAAGTTGAAACATTATTATAGCTTTTTTTAGCTCATGTGTGCTCTAGACATAACTATTATTTGCAGAAGGGTCTAAAAGGTGAACCCCTGTCAGAGAGGGTCCAACCAAGGGCACATGTTACCTGACACTTCCCCTGGAGAGGTGCCCATCCGGCCGATGTTGGTCAGCAGGTGGTCAATGTTAGGCACAGGCTGAGACTCCACAGCACTCTCCTCCTGGACCGTTGTCTGAGTGACATACAGAAAAACAAATCAATGAAGAGTTGCGGCGAGAAACTAGATTTTTAGTGGATGCAAAATTCGCCTCCACAATGCAAGAGCACATCCACGGTTATGGATGAGATAGACTCAGTAGTTTAAGGGTTAATTCGGGTTAGGGATGTGTTCAAATCCCTGATGCCTACCTTAGCAAACACATCTAAAAATAATTTAAAAAACAAAAGAATGAAGAAAGCAGCTGTACTAATACACACCGTAGGCTCCTTGTCACCCTCCTCAGTGAAGAACCAGTCGTACTGCAAGAGAGCACCAGACTGCGTTCAGAATAATTTTTACCAATGCTCAAATACCTGACACATTTGAGAGAGGTGTTTTCTTTCTACACAAGTAGATTAAATAACTCACATGTTGAATGAGCGTTTCTACAATCTTGTACTGGTCTGGCATATGTGTCACCATGTGAGTCATATTGTCTTCAGATGTTCTCACCAACGTTGGGCCAAACACAATGGCCAGATTCCGTGGCTCCATCTGACACAATGACAAATGAGCAAGATGAGATATTTTCCCTTATATATATATATATATAAATACAAAGGGAGTGTTCACACAGGAAACATGTGACCAATGCACCACTTGTTGCTGTTTTGTTTACTTTATTCATTCCTGTTCCTGTTCTTATTGTGTACAAATCATCAGTGCACATTATTATACAGTAACTTGCTCTGCTTTAGGTTGATGTCAACCAAGCCCTTCACTCCAACCACATATGGCCATCCAATACATTTTTGATTGATAAAATCAAGTCCCACCACTTCTGAATATCTCATTTCACTCAAAAAATAACAACTAAAACGAGCTGCAAGCGCACATTCTGTGTGTACATCCCTGTGGGCTACCAGAAATGTTTTACCTTGTTCTTTTCCGAGTTTTCAGCCACAGTTTTGAGATGTGCGGAGAGGAACTTCAGTGTTTCGTAATGATGATCAGGCAACTCATGAAGCTGAAAAATGAGAGGTTTATTTAGGGTTGCCATAACAAACAGTGACATTATTACCACTATTAACAAATGGTAATTAGATAAACAGCTTCTTACCAGTCTTTTGAACACTTTGAGTCTCTCTACAGGATCCTCTATTCTGTTGGCATCAATAAAGTCTGCATACTTCTCTATAGAGGCCAGATCAGGAAGCAAAATCATTTCAGCTGTCAGGTACTGAAATTACATGTCTATTTCGCTCACAACCACTAGATGGCAAACTACACAATTCATGTTGAGCAATTGCAAAATATATAAATAAAATATGAGTCATAAAGAGCCTCAAGCAAGGGACTTCCAACGAGGACGTTTACCGTTAGTGAAGAGGGGTTCAGGAAGTTTCCTGAAGAAGGATTTGAGTAAACTGCTGATCACATTCAAGTCCTTCCATTTCTGTCCAGGAACACAGAATTTATTTTTAAAAAGAAGAAAAAGGACCTCCAGCAGGAAGCAGAGAAAATGATACGGACACCTGAACTAGATGCTCACAGACAGAGATATACACTCACATCATCCTGAATATTGATGTCGCCCATGCCCTTGTTATTGAGCTCTTCCTGCATGATGGAGATGGCGGCATTATTTCCTGGCACTCTGTAAATGCCAGTGTATTCCAGTCCTCGTTCTTCCACCAGCTTACAGCACACTTCAACTATCAGAGGAACAAACTAAAACACACAAAGAATGGTCACATGCCTGCAAGCAGGGCTGTTTCTAGCCAATTTGACACCCTAGGCGAAATCCCTATTGCCCCCCAATTATATATATATAAACGCTGGTGGCGCCCTAGGCGACCGCCTAGCTCGCCTATGCCTAGAAACGGCCCTGCCTGCAAGCCAATCTAAACCTCTAAAACGGCATGCCATATGAATGCGTGTTGCTTACACAGACAAATATGACTCCAAAATCAGCAGTATGAAAAACGTAACAGGTTCCAATGCAATTACATTCATCCCACAAACTAAACAATTACTCTTTAAACATTATTAAACACCTAAAGCTAAAAATATCACTACTGTAGAGAGCTCACTCCCTTCTGAAAAAGAAGTGTGCTTAATTGTACTAAATGTGCACCTGTAGTGTAAAAACAATAAAAAACAAAAAATAAAAAACGACAGATAATATATTAAAGAATTTCAAGACTACGTAAGTGTGCTTAAATAGAGTACACTTTCATGATCGTCTTTCTTAACACACTTAGGTACACTTTTAAAAAGTGCACTTAAAAAGTGGTGATGTAAAATGTTTCAGAAAGGCGGGGCATAGAGGAGAAACAATAATGTACAGTATGTGGAAAATAATGTTTTTTTTAACCTTAAACCGCATAAACACATTTCATTAAACCAAATGCACAAAATAATGTTCTTTTTTTAGCAACGTCATATGACCCCTTTAAAGTACATTTTAATCATTGTTTTAATAATCTTTTGTTGTGCTTTATAGAAGTACACTTATTTTGATGTGTTAACTAGCATGCTAAAGCACATGTAAAGTACTGGATTATAGTTTTAAATGTAGTTTGTTATTTAGTATTGGATTTAAAGTTAGTATATTTTAAATGCAATAAATTGCAACTTCATTATTACAAATGTGTCATTACACATATTTATTAACATGAAAGTTTCAATAAAAATGGCCGAAGTATATTGTAGTTTACCATAAATACTTGTCAGTACATTCAAAAGTACACTTTAACTATATTTCATAGACAATAGAATAAGAAAATGACATATAAAGACGCATTATACTATAACAGCAAATTGGTAAAAAAATTAAATAAAATCTGATAAATGCATTTATTATAAAGTTAAACTATAATCTATATTCATTTACAGTGCCCAAAAATATTATATTCAGTTAGCACTTAAGTATATTAAAGTATATTACACTTTTAAAGTGTATTATACTTCTTTTTCACAAAGGACAGCTTTAGGATGTCACTGAAATCAGCAATGCCAAGTGAAACAGCGAGATAAAGAGAGAGGATGTTCTTTGTGGTCTTACTCTGTTGGTCTCAGCTGGAGGACAGTCATCAAGTCTTACTCCAAATGTGATTGCATGAGATGATTTCTTCTCAAATGGCTTTCTCATCAGTCCAGGGATGCCCTTCCGCCATGTGCCCTTATCCTTGGGTGGGCTGGTTTCATCTATTCATAGACAACCATAATAATAATTTGTCACAGAGACCCTAGTCTCAAACATAGTGAGCTATATATCTTCTAAGACAGCACCCTACCCAAAAGGAAACTCACAGATTGATTATGCACTAATCAACAGCACTAATGAAATGACTTGTGACTCACTTACAGTTGAAGCAAAATACTCTAAGCACAAAAAATACTTAACATACACAAGCACTGTAATGATACTTTAATGTACTGAATAAAATACAACGAGTAAGTGCCCTTGATGCTGTTACCTTTATGCATGGCTTTCCTGTCTTGGTCCTTGTTTGGTGAGTGAGGGCTTGTGGTTTTATTCTCCCCCTTACCACCAAGTAACGTCTGCCTGATGCTCAGGGACTGACGGGAGGCCCTGGGTGAGGGTTCTGTCTTACTGCTCGGTGGGCTGCAACACACAGAAACCAAGTCAAGATCTAGAAGAGGAAGAAGACTACAAAATATGATGAGGACACTTCCCTGTTTCCTGCTTACCTCATTAGAGTGTTGTACTCCTTTATTTTCCGGTTGATGAGGTCTGTGCTAGTTACAGTTGCATTCTACAGAAGGAAGAAGGAAAGAGAGAAACGGCAGACAAAAGCTGGTGTCAGACGAGTGGATGAAATATAAGAGTGGAATCCCCAAACACACCAGAGGGCTTGTGCATAACCCAGTGCTGAAAGAAGACAGACGATGACGTGCTATAGTGTAGATGCCATGGGTTTTTCTGAAAAGTTACTATTTATTTTCAAAAAATCCCTAGGTTATGTTCAGCTATTGTAAGAAGATTCTTTAAATAAGGTCTCTTTCCATGATTCATGAGGAAGTCCAACACATTCTCCATATCTATATCAGGCACTAGACCTGGATAGACTTACCCCATAATTCAAAGATGAAATGTGGATTGTGTACCACTTACGTCACTAAACGAAACTGCAAAAATAATGATTTTCATTTTTAAAAACAGGTTTCCCGTCTGCCATTGGTCTACCAACAGATTGTTCCACCATAAAACCCATGGCAACGGCTGAGCCAATGTTAAGTCAAATTTATTTGTATATCGCTTTTCACAATACACATTGCTTCAAAGCAGCTTTATAGAAAGTCATACTGTTATGTTTATAGTGCCTTAGTGCGTTACCATAGAGCAAGTTTAGGGCTGTGCGATGTGACAATATAAAACTATGATACAAGTGATCCTCAAAAGTAATTAAGGATATAGATAAGTTCAGATTTTTTTATACTCAAAATGCATCAATGAAGATATAATCAGCTGTCTTAAGTGAAAAATAGTTGTAAAAGAGTCTGTTTAACATTTTCCAACATTTTATAACATTTAATTTTAATTTTGTTTCTAGCTTTTTGACAACTTTGAAATCTGAAATTTGTACACACACTGGCAGCGTCACTTGAATAAAGTCTTTGCAGAAATATCATCGATGCCACTTGATTTATGAGGTATATAAGATTTAGTTTTGTACATAAGAAAGATATTCTTTACTGGAATAGAAGAGAAAAAAAAACAAAAAAAAAAAATACAGTCATTCGATTCACTATTTTGGCCTGCCACCTTCAACTTTAGCACACAAGCACAGACGTTTCTGGAGTGCGATATCTTTGAGTTGTGCCAGCCAAAGCATGACAATTCTCATCCGATGTGCGAGAATAGAGAAGGCTTGTATAGAGAAGACATGCAGGTGACTTGATGGGGCAAATAGGGGTTAATGCGAAGAGATCTGGATGCAAAATTGTATTAACCTTCAGGAGCACCACAGCTCAACGTGTAGGAGCATGAGCACTTACCACTAGGGCTCGGCTTCAACAAAACTCCCATCAAAAATGGACTCAGTACAAAAAAAAAAAAAAAAAAAAAACTCCAAGCATCCAAGTCTGTCTTAACATAATTCGGATAGTGAGTAAGTACGTAACTGGTACACTGAAGTATGTACACCTTAATGGCAGGTAATGCTCCTTTATTTGTATGTATGAACTGAAATTGTATTTGGATAAAAAAAAAGTGTGTTTATGATTACTGATCATTCACCTCATCATCCAAATTGCTGCTCTCTTGAATGACTCGGATCCATGACAGCATTTCCTCACGATCTTCCGCCTGGAACAGGTATTCACAGTCTGATGTTGTCAGCCGAAGGACGTTCTTCCGCTTTGTGTCGCTGTAGGAGATGTCAATCAGACAGGCTTTGATGCTGATTGGCAGAGGCTCTTCTTCAATCTGGGAGTTGGCGTTGGTTTGTCCGTCCCTCTTGTCCTTGTACACGTAGAGGCAGTGGCCACGAAGCACAGCGTAGATCTGCTTCCATGACCGCATGCCACTGCCAACACGCTGTAGAAAAGACAACAGAATTATGAAAATATGATTGAATAAACCATGATTGAATTTAAAATAGCAAATATACACAAGTCGTAAACGGCCTCTATTTTTTAGTTTTGATAAAAATTACGGTCTGACCGTACACTATGCCACTTATTATAAGTTAACTTTTCCAATAAATAAATGCCAATAATGAAATACAGTTGCTTGCTGGAAGAAGTGTATTGTGGTTATTGTTAAAATTAATAACTTTTATTATACAAGCTTCTATTATTTTACACCCTTAACCATGGTAAAATCACTATAATCCACAGTCTTATTGTTTCAATGTACCACATATTGTACATGTGTTTTAAAATTTTACTACACCTGAGTGGTTTAAAATATGACAAGATCTCTTTACTTTGGCCAACATTAAATGTTTCTGAAAGCCTGCCAGCTGTTCTCATTCATTTAGAGGTTCAAAGACTCGTTGCAACACGTTTACAATATGACAAGGACTCCTGCAGCATAAGAGACCAGAATGGTCTGAAAACACCTTCATTCCGTACTGGGACCCAGCACAAGAGAAATCATGAATGTGAATTTTGGTGTTTAGTGGTGTTGTACCTTTCCCTTATCTGAGTTGAGCTGTCGGAAATGAAGTGGACCCTCCTTTGTGGCATCAGTGAAGACATCTGAAGTAGAGTCCTCAGAGGATCTGTCAACAGCCTGAAACACACCAAACATGGATCAGCCAGGATTCACCCTTTTTGAAAACTCCCATTGAAAACCCTATGAGATGCTTTATCAGTTTGGTAACTGGAAGACCACTGAGCTCAATAGTCAGTAATCAAATTGAACAAGAAGGCAGATTATTAAATGTAATCACAAGCAATGCTAAAAGACAGAAAATTTGCTCTGAATAAAGGGTTAATTTTAATTAGGAGTGTCAATCAATTACAATTTTTAATCAAATTAATCATGTTGATTAATGAATCAATAACATATATCGATATTTGCTGCTGAAAGAAAATAATTATAATAAAGATAAATAATAATAAAGACAATAAAGAATAACTAGTTGATACTCCAAAATATTGTCAGTACTGCACTTTAATGCTGGTTTGCCACCCATCATAAAAAAAGAAGAAATACAAAGACAACGCAATGTGCAACTGCAGTACTACTGCCACACAAAATCATGTCGGAGAAGATGTCAGATGAAAGCAATTAAGACACTCTTAAGTCCTCATCTCAAAAAGCGGGAGTTTTGAAAAAGACAGTGTTTTGGAAACTCTCTTTCCATCTCACTACAATCATTTTAAGTGTCATTCATTCACAAAAAAAAAAAAAAAAATCTTTTTATTATGAACTTGCATACAGGTCAGGGTGCACAATTAATATTTTAACAAGAAATGACAAAATTATCATTACATTGACAGACTTAATGTTAGCTGGAGATCAGATGCCAACAGGACTGAACTTTATCTATCTACTGTGTGTGAACTAGTAATAATTTGTCATGTTTTATCTTCATTACAGCAGTCTCATTTACCTTTCTAAGGCCCTTGAATCCATGGGTGTGTTTAATCGACCGCCTGTACAGACACAGTAAACAGAGAGGTCATATAGTGCAAGAGGCAGCAATAGAAGAGGACTGACTCTTCAACCTTGTGGTCACTGTACAGGTAGCTTATGACTTCATGTCCTGACTGTAAACGTACCCTCTCTCTTCTTCTCTGTAGTTATCCAAGCCCTCATCAAAGGATCTGGAACGCTCCGTTTTAGCTCCAGAATCTGATTCCATAATCGTGAGTCGTAAAGAATCTAGGTTGAAGATATTGGAGAACTCATGGTTAAAAACAAAAGCACATTTATGATGTAACTGAGATATTGTAAGTGTTGGCAGAGATGTTCTTCACCCTGGTCGTGGGACAGTTGTCGGCGTATTACGGGAGAAGGGAACGTTGGACTGGGTGGGATGGTGGTGATGACAGGCGTGCTGGAAATCACGGCAGATGCAGGAATAGGTGTGGTGTCATGGTTGTTACTGGAGCTTGACGGCTCGTCTGATAACAGACATGAGACACTCATAAGATTATCTTTGTTCTATATGGATTTATGTAGTGCAATAGAGACAACAGAATCAGACGGTCTGGAGGAAACATGCTTACTCATAAAGCTAGGAAGTAGTGAGTATTTATTAAACCGATAAGCCTCCCACTACACAGACAACACACAAACACTAGGGCAGACAGATTGCATCACTGGGTAAAATATTACATTTTTAACCACATGATTTCTCATAGTGATTGCTCTCCCTGCACTCTCTGTATAATACACTAATAAACTTTAGGCAGTGATGCATATGCGGTATTCATTGGCATAATATTTACAATTCTATAACTTGACTTTAAACTTCATGCATGATAATTCATCAGTTTGAAAGCCTAGATATTTAAAACCCAGCACTGTTGACTGGTTCTGTATCACCATTTTTTTTTTTTTTTTTAATCTTATCAAACATAAAACATGATCTATTAAATACAGTCTACCAAACCAAACCCAACACAGTCTACCACAGTTAACACAGTTAAATATTAACCACACCATAACAAAAGTAACAGTTTATCAAAAAAAAAAAACAGTCTATAAAACCAAACCCAAACTAAAGTATATCAAATTAACTTCAAAACAGTCTACCAAACAAAACACATTCTACCAAATCAAACAAAAAAAGAGAGACTGGCATCTCAGTAACTCAGTATCCCCAAAAAAAGAGCAATCTTTGAACGAGTTTCCATTGGCATGTTCCATTACTTTGTCATATCACTTTACTGCCCTCTTTGTATGAGGTTTCTGAGCTGTGGATGAACTGGAGGGAGTGTGAAAGTGTCAGGGAATGGCAGTGCAAGTGGCTTCCTCAGTCCCGCTGCCTTGGGTGGAATGTGTCAATATGTCACATTATCTGTGCCCCTGTGGACTATGATGTCATGTCCTATCACTGTACTGGTGTACATTACAGTTTGGAGATGCTCCCAGTGACTCCATGAACCCATGAGCTCCATGAACACTCTTGAGCTACAACACTGTCTAGCTGCATATCAAATCTGGTGGAGTATGGAACTGTTTCTTAAGAAGTACAACCATTTGTGATGGCCTATCACAAACTGAAATGTCTACATGCAGAACATACCTAGGGAATCTCTAGGTATGTCTGTAATGTCTAGAGATTGGCCAATATTGTGAGGAAGACTGATGACTTGAAATACACAAAACTGCTTTTTTTTTTAAAGCTCCTCTCTCACACACACAGACATTAATAGAACTCAGATTACTCATTATTCCTCTCTGCTTAACTTTGTTTACATTGGGTTGAGCTGTTCATCCTGCTGTTATTACTATTATCATCATAAAAACCCACTCCTGTACACCATTTGCTCTAAAGCTCTCTATGCAAAGCCTGGGCCATTAAGGATGGAGAAACAGTGTGGCCTTTTAAATGAGTTATCTGAGCAATAAAAAGCAAATTCATCAAGTCCTGACTTAGTGTGGCAGCACAGTGGAGTAGACAATGACTTCCTTGTTTTAAAAGTCAGGGGATAAAGTTCAGATGTTTAGTTTACTATGAATAATATAAAACATACAACAATGTCCTCTCAGCTGCTTAATGTGATAAATAGAGATCCAACAGGAACACATTCTGACAACCACTTTGGTAAACACATAAGCTACATTAGATAATAATGAAACAAGCAAACAGCCAAAAGATATGCAGTTTGCATAAGCAAATCCATTTTGAATATGTCAAAGTCTACACATTTATGTATATACAAAATATACTTTTCTGAATTTGGAATGCTTTTATCCAAAGACAATTGTGTACATTTGATCATTTCACGCATTTTCTCTGAATCAAATCCATGACCATAGTGTTGCATGTGCCACTTCAGCTACAGGACAAAATCATTTAAAACTAAGGTAAAAATCAAACACACACACACACACACACACACACATATATATATATATATATGCCTGTTAACATTATCAAAACTCATCTCCCTTTAGTGTAGACTGAACAGTTGCTATAGCAACATCATCCATAGTTATCTAGCTGAAAAAACTCTCACCAATGAAGGGAATGGAGTCCAGTGAGTCATCGAGGTTGCTTGAGAAGAAGGTTTTACACTGGTCTCCTTGCTTCCTCATGTGCATTTCTCGTTGGGTATTGCTGGGCAGCCAGCATGTGTTGGAGTCTGCAGGTGGTTCAGCCCCTCTCTCCATCTCGTTCACTGCCATAATGTAGGAAGGGTGGCGGATAGGTTGAGATCCAGACTTCTTTTCCCTCCGAACCACAACTACAGTGGCATCTTGGCCCTCGATACCATCCACCGTCTTCTCGTTGGCGTGGGGTTGTGGTTCTGTGTACCTAGGTTGCTGAGGAACTGTTCCGTTACTGGTTAATATGGGCTTGGATCCACCCTGCTTTGTTCTATGGGGTTTAGAGGCGGCAGAACAAGAAAAAGAACGACCTCCACGAGCTACCTCTCTGACGGGCTCCTGAAGGCTGTCAGCCCGCCCCCTTGGCTGTAACTGCTTTGCATTGTGGGGCATGTGGTTGGCAGTGAGAGGTGTTCTTTGGTCTTTGATGGGGCCTGTGCTGGAGCTACCACTGATGTGGCCTTGTATTGAGGCCAGTGCAGAAGCTACATAAGAAGCAGCAGCAGTAGAAGGGTCGGAGACATAATTTTTCGCAGGTAGCAGTGAGGGTCTGATTATGGAGGGTGCAGAGGTATTACCCAGGCTTTCAGCTCTGGAAGTGAGCAAATAATCTGTACCTCTACTAAAGAGAGGGGTGATGGGCAACCCTGGGTAACTACCCCCTCGTCTGTCTGCATTAAATACACCCTGTGTTCTGTGAGGCGCCATGCGTAAGGAAGAAGCATGTCTGCTTGCTCTTGCCTCGTCTCCTCTGTGCACGAGTAGCCACTCATCTGTCTCAGTTCTGCAGCATGCCTGCCTGTCCAAAATGGATGTGGCATTCTCATTCTGTCTGCTCAGGTAGCTGCAAGAATACGCTCTGGGTTTCGGGATACCTATGGGGGCCGATGGGAGGGCATCCTGGGAAGCACTACGAGGCCAATTCTGTGCTAGAGAAGCCCGATCGGCACCACCAAGCCTCTCCTGAGAGGCGCTACGCAGCGGCAGCACACTGGATACCTGATAACTCCGATCATGTGAGGCGCTCCTCCGTCTCAGCTGTGATCCAGAAAAGCCCCGTGAGGGCGTAGCTGTTGTTGATGTGCTCTTCTGCTTGCTGTATTCACCTGTACTGGATGGGGATGTGGCTCGCAGACTGTCCAGGCGCTCTTGAATAGTCCGGGAGCCGTACATGTAAAGCCGTTTGTTGTCAATGTACTCCTTGTAGGTGGTGTAGTTCCTCCAGTCTATGTTCTGGTGAGGGGAGCAAGGGGAGGGGGTGGCAGGGGGAGGGGAGGGTGTGTAAGGGGTGGGAGAGGTGGCTGAGGGGAAGGTTTCTGCTGTTGTGGTTAGGGTATGTCTGTGGGATGATAAAGGCTTTGTGTCTATGCAAGTCTGTGCAGTTCTGGGGGTAAGGTTGGAGAATCCAGTGGACTCTGCAGTTCTATTGGGTTTGTTTTGTGATTGTGCTGCCCCAGTTGGAGATGAAGTGACATGGTCTCTGGACCTGGTAAAGCTTGGGTCTGTTAAATCCACATACTGGTTCTCCTTCCTGTGGCTTGGACCAGCCCAGGCCACATGTGTAACTCGGTCTGTAGATTCAGGTGATGCTACCATTGTCCTAACATTCTCATTAAATACACGCACAACAGTTTGGGTATTGGGGACCAGCAGAGTTTGGGATGCGGTAGGGGGAGGTACAGGGATATCAATGCAGCAACCTATGTCAGGCTTGTAGCAACGATTTACTCCTTGTCTGGTTCCACATGAAGGCTCAGCAGAGCATGAAGGCTCTAACACCTGTGCCATGGCCAAGGCATCGGGCTCTATCCATGGGTAACATATTGGGGGTGGCTCAGGGATGTTCTGGGCATTTCCACTATATGCCTCGTTTCCTTTGAGGTATGCATCTTGAGAATAGGCCTGAAAAGAAGGGAGGTTTTATTAAATACAATGAATGAATGAATGAATGATACTAATTGCACTAAACAAACACTTGAATGCCAAATAAGTTCATTACTAATATGGTTAATGTTGTATCAAACATCAAAAATGTTACTTCTATACTACTTCAAAAATAAAATACAGGAGGCAAGTTGACCCCCATTTTAAGTTCAAATGCATCCAAGGAAAAGTGACAGGGGAAAAGGTCAAGTAGCCGGACTCAAATGTCTTTAACCTCATGGAGAGATTATGTATCAGAAGCTTACCTACCTTTAGCTGAGGAAAGAGAGCAGTGCGTAGACAAGAGGAAAAAGCAAGAGGAGGGTAGCCTTTCACAGACGCTAGTGGCTGCTCTGTTATCATCTTATGAAGTCAACAGCCAAGTAATATCCTTAAGGTCTAAATACCATATTCTGAAATTACTCCTATTTACAATGAACTCTCTTAATCCAGGTTAATATATAAAGTTATTTGTGTCCCATGAGTCTCAGCACAGAGCGCAGGCATTAATGCGAGTGTACGTGATAGCTGGACTTTTGACTCTACACCTGAGGTGTCAAGTTACACTAGCAGACATGTCCCTCCCTCTCTCATTCTTTCTCTGTCTGTCTGCTCCACCCCTTCTATGTAAATAAAGATGACTCAGAAGGCGACAAATAAGGTGCAACCTCACGGCAATGGAATAAATTAGGGGCAAAATGTATTTTGTGATTGGATAAGCAAATACACAAGCCTGTAGTTCTTAATATAGGTAAAGACTGTATTTTAATACACATTACAGGTATAAGGGGAGAAGTAATACACATGCACTTTCATGCAAAGGCAAAGAAACTTAACCACAACAGGGCAAAATTACATAACAGAAGAGAGGGAGCAGGTGACAGGTTTAGCCCCTTCTTACCAGAGCTGTGATATCCCTGGAGAACTGCAGCCGGAAGGTTAGATTGACAGCGGGAAAACAGAGGAAGAAAGAACAGGAAAAAAGAGCAATGGTGAGGGAAGATGACAAGAGCTCTAAAAGTACACCAGAAGCAATCAGCCCCTACTCCAGACAGTGCTGCTGTCATTCTAGTGCAGGATAAAGCATGCTATAAATACACATTGCAGCAGAAAGAGAGACTGCTGGAGGGCTGCCAGCCCGGCACCAGAGATGAACTAGGCAGAGGAGGACACACTTGAGATCAGAGGGGGGTGACTGCTGCTCTTTTCTGGAGTGAACCATATAAAACTTACACACACACACAAGCTTATGCCTATCTTGCCTAGTGTGGCCTATGTGGCTCCAACCGCACAGTGATTGTCTGCACAGTTCCTGTCTTTTCGGATGGCAGCTTCAATTTGTTATTTTTCTCTGTTGTTTGTATGCTCTTTGGACCCATTAATACCTGATATTAAGATCCACCTCAGGTGGTCCAATTACAAGTGCTCAGCTAAGACTTATTGCTGTCTACACCGGGTGGTAATATGGGTCTCAGATGTGCCTTTATTTATCCAAAAATAAATAAATAAATAATAAAAACCTGCTAAAAATCATATTTTCTCATACAAAACAAGTTGTGAAAATACAAGTAAAACATATTGTCTGATATTTTTGACAAAGTACGTGTTATCTGGCAAAGTGGATTTAAAACGTAGCCAATGCAGTGCAAAGGAAAAAAGATCAGAGAATGAATTTGACCTACAAATAAGGTAAGCAAATGGATGGACATACTGTACTTTTAAATCTATACCTGCCTTGGTGTTATAAATTTTTTACCTTTCATCTTTGTTTGTCCTTTACCTGTTTGTTTCAAGATGCTGCAGTGTTTCACAGTCAAAACATGCGCTTTGCAAAGTGCTGCTTTGGATCTGATCGGCTCACTGTTTTGCATGCTGTACTTGTTGCCCTTCCGATTACATATATTCTTCTTAAACACACATGGTAATATAATCCTTATATCTGCCCCTACTCTGCCTACATCCATTCTTTATACATAACTAACTGCTAATGTTTGTTTGTCATCAGCATTGTCATAAAGCAATGTTAGATTACAGCTTTTGCCCTAAATTTAATACCCTGTTTTACATTCTACATACAGGTTATGTGTAAAAGGGACTCGTAGTCATAATCATTCAAATAAATTATGCTGCTTTGTAAGATGTTTTTTTTTTGCTTCACAGATAAGGCAATCCTGGAATGCACAGAAATAAGGTCAATAAAAAAAATGCCAGTGGCGTAGCAATGTCCTGACTTTTAGAAATTACTGAACACTTTAGTTACTTTAGTAGTACTTTACATTTTTTTGTTTCTTGTTTTTTTTTGCTTAATCACAGACGGTCTAAGGAAAATAATTGGAGCCGTCACGTAAAACAAAGACTTTAGACGAAACAGAAGTTCTCTAGCTGGTTGCTTCAGCAGTGGGTGGGTCTAACACACAAGTGATAAATCCACTCTCCGTGTTTTAATTTCAGCAAATCACCTTGGCTGAATGCAAACAGTTATTAATATTCATGGGTACAACAGCATGCAAACAACAGACACTGAGCTGCAGAAAACAGTCGGTCTACACGAAGGAAGACAAAAAGAAAAGCCATCTCTGACTACTGTAAGTTAGTGATCGAAAAATGTTCACAACTTGGCTGTTCGCAGGAGTTCTATTCATAATTTAAATAAGCAAATCTGCAACTTTTGGTAAAAACCTCAGCAAAGATCTACACTTCTAAGTTAAAACATAAATTGCATATCTAAAAAAAAAAAGTTACCAGGTTTTGAAACACACTTATTGATGAAAATGTCTAAATAAATAAAATAGGTCAAAAATAAAGATTATGAGGGTCAATAAACTTTTAATATGTTCTTAATCTCTGTCCTGATTACTTTTTTTAAACAAAAAAATATATGACAAATAATATAAAAAAAGAACAAAACAATACCTAAAAGCAATAGAAATAATACCTCAAAGAGTAAAATAAATAAATAAATGTTTGTGTGATGTGATATGATATGACATCAATCTCTGCTAGAATCAGAGATTGATATCATAACAGAGGTGTCATAGAGAGCTTGTTGTCATAGAGAACCACTTCCTGTTAGCTGAAATAACAAGCATGAGTGCCATTCCTACGTAAGTCTTAAATTCAGCCCTGGATGGACTGTCAAGTCAGAAAGTGCCCGAGGGCTCCATAGTGGAGTTTCAGTTTATGTGGTTGGCATGTAACAGCCTGAGATTTGGAGCTCCATCTGGAATGTGCTCAGATATGAGGGTGGCATTATGCCCCTAGTTCTGAGGAAAACCTCATTATAGCTGAATTCAAAATAAGCACACACACAAACACAAACAGGCGCCATCACGCTTCTCTGCTCCGCTGGATCACTGAACTCTGGCTGGGAGAGCATCTTCACACACAAACTGGTGCTGTTTGTTTCCACTGGTCTGCTCTCCTTCCCACAGTTATTTTTACTTGAGTAATTTCATTTTCAATTAAATGTCAAAAGTCTTTTGATCATGACACACACACACACACCACTCATTCAGCATTGAATACCTGAACATACGTTGCTGCCCAAAACATTAAAAACAAGAGGGTAGATGAGGGAACTTGAATTTCCTCAAATAAAAATTCAGTTTAAATGACCAAGGTTAACAAGCTAATATGAAAGCCTGAAGAGGAATTCATATTTTTGCGCAAGAAATCGAAATCAAACCTACCAGCTGTAAAATGTCTTCATCTTTTGGCATCACGCAGAGCTCCAGAGACGTGTCACTGCAAAGAAAAGTTTTGAAAAGGTAAAACATAATATTACAGATGAAGTCATGACTACAGTCACGATTACTGTGCTTTTTTAGTAAATTCAAGAAAAAGGAAGGACTGCTACCTGTTAATTTCAACTAAAATTACGCAATAAACAGCATATTCATTAAACTTCCTCAATGATTAAGAGATTTATCTAGATCAAGACTTAGCAGGAACAGATAATCAACCCACAAAATAAGGGAAATAGGGGCATATGGATACAGAGCAGCAAGTATTCCTGGTTTAGGTCAAATTTAGTTTAAAATCAAAAACTACAACTAGTTACCAGACCAGATCTTTAACCATGAAGGCTACACCACCCCTTAGTGGCTGGATCAGACAACACAAGTTGCAACATTACCTGTTCTGGATAAGGGCAATTACTTGTGAATACGTCTTTCCAATGATGCTTTCTCCATTGACTTTTACAATGCGATCCCCTGTAGGAAAGAGAAACAAGAAGAGAACCAGATGCTGTAGTTCAGTTATGTTAATACGTTTTATGATATGTGTTTTGAAATCTATACACAGGCTTGTAAGCTCTTTAATGATTATTTGAGAAACTGAAGATCCACATGATTCTGTGGGAAGAATAATTAAAGATTTGGAACTCAAATCTTGGATTAAGTATGTTCAGATACATTGTCCTTCACGTCTGCTGTGATCTCATAGCTTTGGCCATTTGATAATACCTAGAATATCTAACTGGCCCCCTGACTGAGCCTGGTTTCTCCCAAGGTTTTATCTCCATTTCTGTCACCGATGGAGTTTTGGTTCCTTGCTACTGTCGCCTTTGGCTTGCTTAGTTGAAGACGATTGACTGATTGCATGCACAGACACTTTTGAAAGAGAGCTGAACTGAATCATCAATGAGCTAACTTTAGCTGGAAAAATGACTCTTTGTTATTGTCCTCTTGCATTATTGACAATCTATGTTCCTGTTTGACACAGTAAAGCTGCTTTGACACAATCAGTATTGTATAAAGCGCTATACTTTAATGATTATTTGAGAAACTGAAGATCCACATGATTCTGTGGGAAGAATAATTAAAGATTTGGAACTCAAATCTTGGATTAAGTATGTTCAGATACATTGTCCTTCACGTCTGCTGTGATCTCATAGCTTTGGCCATTTGATAATACCTAGAATATCTAAATCAACTGCGGGCGGCAGATCCTTTTCCTATTTAGCGCCCAAACTCTGGAACAATCTACCTGGCGTTGTTTGGGAGGCAGACACACTCTGTCAGTTTAAATCTAGATTAAAACCCATCTCTTTAAACTGGCATACACATAATATCTCATTTCTATAATTCAAATCCGTTAAAGGATTGTTAGGTTGCATTAATTAGGTCAACCGAAACCGGGAACACTTCCCATAACATCCGATGTACTTGCTACATCATAAGAAGAATGGCATCTACGCTAATATTAGTCTCTTTCATTCTTATTCCGAGGTCAC